>NW_026606812.1:195000-307500 GCF_029890125.1 Rhinichthys klamathensis goyatoka
CACTCACTCACACACACACACACTCACTCACTCACTCACTCACTCACTCACTCACTCACTCACTCACTCACTCACTCACTCACTCACTCACTCACTCACTCACTCACACACTCACTCACTCACTCACTCACTCACTCACTCACTCACTCACTCACTCACTCACTCACTCACTCACTCACTCACTCACTCACTCACACACTCACTCACTCACTCACTCACTCACTCACTCACTCACACACACACTCACTCCCTCACTCCCTCACTCACTCACTCACTCACTCACTCACTCACTCACTCACTCTCTCACACAGTGTGTGGTTGTTAAGACTGCTTTAGCCTCAGCTGTGATCAGACATGATCAGTATAATCGGTGTTGTGCTGATGGTAAAGCTCACCTGTGCAGCGAGGGGTTTTATTGTGTGTGCTCCAGGTGCCGTCGGCCTGACACACGCTGCTCGTCACTTCTTTCGAGGACAGGCGGAAGCCGTCGCTGCAGAAATACGTGGCTCGTGTCCCTGAAGAATAATCCACAGCCAGAACGCCTCCGTTCAGCGGAGCCACCGGCGGCCCACACGACACAGCTGGAACGATAGGCTTCGATCTTTAACCCTCGACTCGGTCCCTCTCTCTGAGGTCATATATTAATACTCATGTGTGTGTATAATGAGTGTGTTGCAGGTGTGTGTTGTTTCTCCCCTCCTCTACTCTCCCACTTTTCCACAGTTTACTCGCCCATTTCTAGAGACTGTTTCCAACTCTGAGGTGAACGACCGTAACACAGGGGTTCATGACACTTTAAAGGTGAAGTATCTCGTTTCTGCGGCATTAGTGGCGTTATAAAAATAAAGCTTCTGTTTAAACATTATAAACACGTACATTAGTCTTTCTGATTGAGTGTATTGAAGCGTTTGTTGCAGAGTGTGTTCGCCTTGACGTGTTCATGACCCGTTTAATCTTCACATTAGCATTGTGTTCACTTCTGATAGACTGGAGCATCTGATTCTGTCAGACTCGTGCATAACAATAAAGAAACTTTCAATGGTGCAACTTATTTTTTTTTTTACTGAAATCAAAAAGTCTTGCAAACGCATGTTTCGTGTTATATATTCAGTTCAGAGCGAAAATACGTGGCAGCCTCGCGGAGAAACGAAATCCAAAATATGTATTTAAAAAGAGAAAACACAGACGCTGAAGCTGCAAATGCAAATAATGTGAATGTATTACAACCTGCTATTTCCCTCAGGAATTATAAAATACAATTTACTTCTGTTTGTTGACATCTGAAATAAGAGATTTCTGAAGGGCATTGAATGTTTACGAATTATTTGTTCTTCAATTCTGTCCATTTCTCAGTTATTATATAAACAATAGCAGAATTAAGAAATGTCCAAAACAGATGCTTTCTGTATCACACAGGCAGTTCGTTAACCTCAGTTTCCTCGTTAACCAGTCACACCAGTAACGTGAGCCAAGCATTGTCTGACTGGTTTTCCAGCACGAGCTCGATGCGATCGACTTTCCCTGCATGTGCAGAAATACTGCTTTCCTAAATCCACTAGTCCAGTCTACAGATCTGTCAGTCTGGCCCTCAAACAACAATAGCCAGTTCCTTCATGACATCATCCTTCAGGAAGTGACATCATTTAGGAGGGAAAATCATCACTGAACATTAACAGTGGATTTGATGGATTCTGGGACGTGTCGCAAAATCACAGAAATCAAATCATTTAAAAAATAAACATCAATATTTATATTTGAGACGTTTTCATGTAAAGTAGCTGTCGATCCCTCACTTTAAATCTTTACTTTTTTAATTCATCAAACTTTTTTTGAAACTGTGTAAATAAATGAAATGTCAGATCTTGCCCACATCATGCATATATATATATATATATATATAAGATATGATTAATTGCATCCAAAATAAGTTTGTGTTTTACATAATAAATGTGTGTGTACTGTGTATTTAGTATATATAAATACACACACACATGCATATTTAAGAAATATCTGCATGTATATACTGTATATATGATGTATATTATAAAGAAATATAAATATTTTATATATAAATACACACACACACATGCATATTTAAAAAAAATATCTGCATGTATATACTGTATATATAATGTATATTATAAAGAATTATAAATATTTTGTATATAAATACACACACACATACATATTTAAGAAATATCTGCATGTATATACTGTATATATGATGTATATTATAAAGAAATATAAATATTTTATATATAAATACACACACACATACATATTTAAGAAATATCTGCATGTATATACTGTATATATGATGTATATTATAAAGAAATATAAATATTTTATATATAAATACACACACACACATGCATATTTAAGAAATATCTGCATGTATATACTGTATATATAATGTATATTATAAAGAAATATAAATATTTTATATATAAATACACACACACATACATATTTAAGAAATATCTGCATGTATATACTGTATATATGATGTATATTATAAAGAAATATAAATATTTTATATATAAATACACACACACATACATATTTAAGAAATATCTGCATGTATATACTGTATATATGATGTATATTATAAAGAAATATAAATATTTTATATATAAATACACACACACATACATATTTAAGAAATATCTGCATGTATATACTGTATATATGATGTATATTATAAAGAAATATAAATATTTTATATATAAATACACACACACACATGCATATTTAAGAAATATCTGCATGTATATACTGTATATATAATGTATATTATAAAGAAATATAAATATTTTATATATAAATACACACACACATACATATTTAAGAAATATCTGCATGTATATACTGTATATATAATGTATATTATAAAGAAATATAAATATTTTATATATAAATACACACACACATACATATTTAAGAAATATCTGCATGTATATACTGTATATATGATGTATATTATAAAGAAATATAAATATTTTATATATAAATACACACACACATACATATTTAAGAAATATCTGCATGTATATACTGTATATATGATGTATATTATAAAGAAATATAAATATTTTATATATAAATACACACACACACATGCATATTTAAGAAATATCTGCATGTATATACTGTATATATAATGTATATTATAAAGAAATATAAATATTTTATATATAAATACACACACACATACATATTTAAGAAATATCTGCATGTATATAGTGTATATATGATGTATATTATAAAGAAATATAAATATTTTATATATAAATACACACACACATACATATTTAAGAAATATCTGCATGTATATACTGTATATATGATGTATATTATAAAGAAATATAAATATTTTATATATAAATACACACACACATACATATTTAAGAAATATCTGCATGTATATACTGTATATATAATGTATATTATAAAGAAATATAAATATTTTATATATAAATACACACACACATACATATTTAAGAAATATCTGCATGTATATACTGTATATATGATGTATATTATAAAGAAATATAAATATTTTATATATAAATACACACACACACATGCATATTTAAGAAATATCTGCATGTATATACTGTATATATAATGTATATTATAAAGAAATATAAATATTTTATATATAAATACACACACACATACATATTTAAGAAATATCTGCATGTATATACTGTATATATGATGTATATTATAAAGAAATATAAATATTTTATATATAAATACACACACACATACATATTTAAGAAATATCTGCATGTATATACTGTATATATGATGTATATTATAAAGAAATATAAATATTTTATATATAAATACACACACACACATGCATATTTAAGAAATATCTGCATGTATATACTGTATATATAATGTATATTATAAAGAAATATAAATATTTTATATATAAATAACAAATTTTTCTTAAATATATACATGCATGAATGCATGTGTGTGTATGTATATATATATATTAGGGGTGGAACGGTACATGTATTCGTATTGAACCGAAACGGTACGGGCGTCACGGTTCGGTGCACGAATTTGCACGCAGAATACACGGTACAAATAAAAAAAACCTCTTAAATAGCGATGAATTTCGCTCTATTCGCTTTTGGTGTGACTGTGAACGCAGCAATGAACAGGCTGCGATCAAGATTGCAATGCAGGAGTGTGTGTGTGTGTCTGTGTGCGCGAGAGAGAGAGAGAGAGAGAGAGAGAGGCGCGATGAACAGTGTGTGTGTGTGCGAGAGAGAGAGAGGCGCGATCGAACAGTGTGTGTGTGTGTGTGTGCGCGCGCGTGCGAGAGAGAGAGGCGCGGTGTGTGTGTGTGTGTGTTCGCGCGCGCGAGAGAGAGAGGCGCGGGCGCGAATCGCGCGATGAACAGTGTGTGTGTGTGTGTGCGCGCGCGCGTGCGAGAGAGAGAGAGAGGCGCGGGCGCGAATCGCGCGATGAACAGTGTGTGTGTGTGTGTGTGTGTGTGTGTGTGTGTGTGTGCGTTGGTGCGACCGGATTATGAGGACAAAAACCATGGATACATACCGACTCTATGAGGACATACCGTAACTACGAGGACAGCACTACTGTCCTCATAAGTCGAGCAGTGTAGAAAGGCTTATCAGGCTGCGCCTAACCACCTCCCGCTTTTTCTCAATATGTCCTTATAAATCCGTTGTACCCGTTTTTCAGTGTGTGCCAGAGTATGCTCAGAGTGTATAATCTCCCTCTATGTGAAATTCGACGCTACTGCAGTATCATACACATTTCATACACCCAGACCACGCCCAAGCGCGATTCATTGGTGGAACGCTGGAATCCTCGTCAGTGATTGGCTGCTGGAATCCTCGTCAGTGATTGGCTGCATTTCACATCCGTCAAAGTCAGCGCGCCTGCGCCTCTGATCTTCTATCGCAGACGTGTGGTGTGACGGTGTGATTAATCAGAAGATTAATCATCATCATGAAAGATTAATTAGCAGAATTCGAGCGAAGTTGACGAGCTATAGTGGGAGATTTTCACTTTATCACGAGGAAGGTAAGTGCGTTTATTTATATATTCTACCTTTATGGAGTTAAGTGTCATGAGTCAGACAGTTTTTAATAACGTTAGTTACATTACTTTAAACGTGGCCACTAAACGTGGCTAATATAAGTCCATAAGCAGTTGGATACTAGTATTAGTATTAGTTGATGAAAGATACATCTCCATGGATGCTTGAGAGAATTAATTTACATTTTGAAATAAATCAAATCTATGTTGTCATCGTGATGACTGGTAAAGTTGAGTGGATGAATTTACAGTTTAATACAGTAAGACACAGAAATATATTAAATAAACAGAAACGAGACTAATGTAAAAGTATACTTTCATTAATGTAACGTTACTGTCATTAGAATGACTTGCCAAAAGTATCTGGTTGATTCATTTTAGGGCTGGATATTAGCAGACATTTTATGATTCCATTCAATTTTAATTCACGTGCTTTCGATTCTATTTCCAATTCGATTTTACATTTATTATTTTAATGTAAATCAGGTGTAATACATGTAACATTTTCTAAAACTTTCTCTCTATAGTTAATTTTTCTAAGTAACGAGTTTAGCTTCATTTGATCTGAGGCGCCACATTAAAGAGTGATAAAATGGTATTAAAATGGACTGAATTTGAAATCGGAGACTGTTTCTTATCAAAAGTAACAAGCCTCAAAACCTCACTGATCAACTATTTCTGTGTAAAATGTTGTATTTATTGATATAGACTACAGTCTGACAAGAATGTACTGTATATAAAGCATCTATCTATATATCTATATTTATAAATACATACTAATTATGTTGTCTGGAATGTTTTCAGTCAACATGTTAAGAAAGAAGAGAATAAAACCTGAGCAGGATGCAAAAGAACACATATTGTCGGGCAAAGACAAAGCCTTCACTGAGGGACGACAAATCAACACATTCAAAGTTAAATTGTGCACCACAAGGCAATTTGACTATGTTCAGACTGCAGGCAAATCAAATCATAAAGTAGGCATGCACTTGTAAGAATGAAAAGTAGGCCTATTGCTGGCAGTCTGGACATGATCTTTCACATTCACACATTTTACCCTTGGGTAAGCCGCTCATTTTCTTAAAGGTTAAGAGATGAAAAAAAAGACTTTAAACAATTTTTTTATAATTATTATTTTAAAATAAATACATAAAACTATGTATACAGAGAATAGTGTAACAAAATTCAACTAGTAGGCTATATCACAGTGAAAACCAATGCTTGATTATTTTTTTTATTTTTTTTATTTCCTGCACCTCATATTACATAACACAGTTTTACAGGATTTAACTCTTTAAAAGGATAGGTTGGTTAGCTGTGTAACATATAGGTGCACTTGGATTCATGTTTTATTTGTATTATTATTATATATTTTTTTTCCCTTTTAGGGAGAGGTGTGTTTGCACTTGAGCACATTGAACCATCCACCTTTGTTGTTGAATACCGTGGGATTCTCTCTCAAAGTAAACATGTTAAAGATGTTCAAGGCAACTACTTGTTTGACTTCACATGGAATGGAACACGTTATTGGTAAGCTGGCTGTTTCTTTTTTGGTTTATTTATTTTTGGTTCATATTCAGAGCAAACTAGTTGCATGTCATTCTAATAAAAACAGTTATGATTATGATTTATTATTATTACTATTATTATTACAATATAGGGCTGCACGATTTGGGGAAAATGTCATTGTGATTATTGAGGTCAATATTGCAATTGGAATATGCGATTGCGATATAATAAACAAATGGTTTCATGAGTCAACTTGCTTGGTTCTAAAGCAAAATGCACACACAGATTAGTGATAATTCTGAAATGTGTATTTCTCAACTCAAACTAGCAACAACAACTAAATGATTGATAACATCTAAGCCATTGATGTCTGGATAAAAATTAATCCACCCCCATTTAAAACATTAATTATAGCCATCCAACATTACAGTGACTCCATCATTACAATTGAAAGCTATAATTTTTTTAAAAACATTTATTAGACGTCAAAAAATATAACAGCTTTTAATTTAAGTGAACTTCAAATAATCCTCACATAAACCCATAATAAATGACATGTCATATTTACCTGTGCCCTTCCTGTCTAACAGGTATGCAGAAATTTAATAAAGTTATCAAACAGTCTGCGACTCTGCGCTGCATAAATAATAAATAGACTAATCCTTATTAAAGCTACATAAGTTCTTTAGTCAAGAGCAGTGAGTAATTTTCTCTGTCCTCTTTGTTCTGTGATTAACTTTACTGACAGAAAGCTTTGGCTGCTGGCCCTTTAAGAGCAGCCGCTGCTGACAGAGACACGGATCTCACATGCGCCTCATCCTCTCACAACTCTATACGTCCATCATAAGACTGCTCTTATGTTATGAAGATACTCGACAAACGACATTTTGGCATAATTGTGTGTGTTGTTGTTCGTTCAAGAGCGAAAGAGAACTGTATTCTGCCGCGTGTCTTTCTGTGAGTCACAGTCGGACATTCAGCGCGCTCTCTTTTGACTTGTCTCGCATGAATGGTTTTAAGCAATCGCATGAGAGCATTATCATGTAACACTAGCCAAAGGATGACAAAAAATAACAGATGCTGCGTTAATTGCGTTAACAGCCCATTGTTTATTTTACATAAAATCGCAGCATTTTGCGCCATATAATCGCACAGGCTTGACATCGCGATTGCGATTAGATTAATCGTGCCGCACTATTACAATAGCAGATTTGCTAGGGTTCTCATAACATTAGGAACTTATTAGTTAGTGATAATCAATAACATGGTTATTGTTCAACTGGGGTATTATTTTTTTTACCTTAAGTGGATCATCTGACCTATTAAATTCTTAGGAAGTCAAGTTAACTTTCACAATGTGTATTTGAATATAGGTTAAATAGGCCAAGGTTAGCCTAACCCAAATGTTCAGTTGGAACCGTATGTTTCAGTGTGTGTCTATGTTTTAAGTTTCTTACTGCACTATTTTTATCACAGCATAGATGCAACAAAAGAGGACGGTGGAGGAATGATGATGACAAAAATCCAAATTGCAAAGTCAAGACAATCATTGTTGACGGAAGGCCACACCTGTGTCTGTTTAGTATAAGACATATCTTTCCAGATGAGGAGGTCACATACAACTATGGGGATTCCTCTTGGCCTTCGCGTTTAAGGGTGAGTCTCTTAAAGACTTTATCACTGAAAGTCAACCATGTTCTGTATTTCATGAATGTTAGTTTTTTATATGATGCAGATTATTTAAAAAAAAATTCTGCACGTCTGCTTTGTGCATGACGGAGCCATGAAAGGGACACTAGATATTTAGTCTTTGGTTGATACTAGAATTAGTTGCGGTGACCAATTGGCAAGCATCCTTGCCTCAGTGTTGTACCTGTCTTTCTCATAATTACAGGAATTGTGTGACGAGACACAGGGCCGTCGCTAGTGGGGTGAAAGGTGGTGACAATTATAGGGGCCCCCGCTGCCCAGGGGGCCCCACAAAATCCAGCAGTTATACTATTTAGGCCCCTGTAGTATGAATAATTCTAATATTTATATTAGTTGTATGCCTGAGATTTAAATGAAAACCACAAAAACGTGCAATTTGGGTAAATATTTGTCCAAATATCTGTTTCTCTTACCTTCATAAAAATGGTTTAGTCCGACCTAAAGTATGTATTAATTATTCAGTCAGAGTCAGTGACAAACATCAGATGGACCCAATAAAATTGTAAGTCCCGCCCCAGCTCGTGAACAGAACCAATCAGAGTTGAGGCGGCAGAACCTGAAGTTAACGATGAACTTGGTGGAAGAGCAGGAGACTGACTGACTGAAAAATGTCGGGGAAAAGAAAACAAAAATCAGGTACCAGAAATGCCAGGAAAAGACGGAGAGGGAGGCAAGGAGAGTGGTTGTATCCCAGTCGATCAAGACGTTCTTAAAGACCGGTTATATATTGTTATTTCGCTGGGAATTAGAAAACTTCCGTCTACAGTCTGCCGTGTACAGTCATTTTTTATTATCGGTGCGCGCCACAATCGACCGAATGATTACGTGGTCTAAATTCCTGTCTTTTTACAGTATTGAAAATAGAGTTTTAAAAAAATTACACGAGTCACGACGCATTGCATTATGCATCTGACCTGCCGGCTGATGATATTTAAAACATCGAGAAAACACGAATACAACACACTGCACTTGGATGAATAAATGTATTCGCTTTATTTAATAATATTACCAGTTCCATATTATCTTTATTAAAAAATAAGGCAATATGGTTTTATTTTTTTAATTAGACTGCATTCTTGTCAATTTCTAAATGTATACTTTATGAATTATAACAGACTGATGGGGGGGGGGGGGGGGGGGGGGGGAATATTACTTTTTAAAAATTGGTTTTATTATTATTTAGCAATTTCTTGCTTTTTGTTAGTTTTTATTAGTTGTAATTTTTATATAAACATTTAACTTTTAAAATAAAGGTTTCACAACAACATCACCATCTTCTGTTATATGTGGGCCTCCATGTTCATCTATTGTACAGTATATGATATTGGTGGAGGGTGGTGGGGGCCCACATCAATATTTTTTCAGGGGGCCCCGAATCCTCTAGCTACGGCCCTGACGAGACATCAGTGGCTGTGACTGAATGCAGTGTGAATCCTTCCTCATCAGTGAAACAGAAAGTAAGTGAGCGCATGTTCCTTCATTGTTTTCTTCTCTTTGACACAGGCAATGTTAAGTGTAGGATGGTTGGGCATCATGCTAGACTGGTTGACGTGGACTGTCGTCTTAAAGACGCTGTTGTGACGTCTCAAATTCGAGTAAAATGTACATTGCTCGGTTCATTCATTTTCATAACTCGTGCGTTGGGGGATGGGCATGACACTGACCTGAAATATAAGGACAGTTCTCCACTACGAGGACCATCATGTCAGGGTTAGGGTTTGTGGAAAAGATGTTGCTTTGGGTACAGTTGGTACTCAACACGAATAATACTTTTACCGCTCCCGTGGCGGTAAAATTCGGATGTGTATTTGCTGCCTTTTACCGCTAAGAGGCGCTACAATCACAGACTTTGAAAGGTGTCAGTTTATTCTCTCTATTGCGTAATCTACCGCCGCGCCGCGACTCATTCAGAGCGATTGAAAGCTTGTAACAGATGAATTCAAGTGTAACATTGTAGTTAAACGAATTCATAATTACAATACTGAAATTAAATTGAATAAATAGTGAAAACATTACAACATAAAACATTGTAACAGAAATATATTAGGCTATCAATGAGGGTCTGGAAGAGCATAAGACGTAATTTAATAGCGTTCAGACGATAGCTCAGTGGTTAACGCAACATGAGCCTCACGGAGCTTCAAGCGATCCGAGATCGAATCTCAATGTAGCCAACATGCTGTTGGCCGACTTCATTTATGTTTTACCGTTCTTGATGCTTAAATAGGTAACTGTTTATTAGCGAGTTCATTAACTGTTTATTTATTTAATGTCAAGCGTTTTGTTTAATTATCAATGCCACATTAACGTAAATTTGCTACATTCCATGTCCGCTGCACGACAAAACTGATGAGGGAAATGAAAATAAATAAAAAAAGAAAGCTGATCGCGTCAGAAAATGAAAATAATGAAGCTCGTCTTTAATCTGCTAAATTATTGTTTTGTGAATCATTCACGAAATTGAGTTGATTGACAGTGAGTGATACCTGGCCATAGCAACGGGAGAAATTTTTCAAAACAGATCCATACATTGAACAAATCAGAAAAGACTGATTTTGTTGACTTGACAGACTAACTAAATAGTATTACTTTCAATATAAAAACAAATGAAAATGTAAAAGAACACTACAATTAATTAAGTTTGAAACCCATCGCAAATTTTGAAGAATGTAAGAAACACAGAATCTTATTCTTGCAACATTTTAAATTTGTATTGCCAAAGAAATTTCAGCTAAATTAAACAATTAAAACAGTACAAAACGAAAATAGTCCAAAGCCACATAAATTAAGAACATGCGTTTTTCTTTGTCTGTCTCTCGTGCTGGATCTCTTTTTAGCAAGTTTATTTTGTCTCCCTCCCTCCCTCCCTCCAAAAAAAAAAAACTGTAACAAATTATTTAGCCTTTGTTGCTTCAAAGACAAAGCATGCCTTGTTGAATTCACCTTACAATAAAACGAGGTTGATCGCGAATTAAAGAGCTCTGTATCTGCTGTGGCATGAACGTGTTTAGTCAACAGTTAATGTTTAGATAATGCCAGATTGTTGACAATCATACACAGTGCTCATTCTAAAACTCTAAAACTCTACAAAACCAGTTGAAACAACTGGATTGAACACTTTAATTGAAATTTTGTGTGAAAACTTTAAATACAAAAAATAAACTACAATATTTATAATTTAATAAGATATAGGGCCTACATTTGGACACACCGAGAGATTTATAAGAATTTAGCCTTTGCCTGCTCATTGGGCTGGCTATCCGACATCTCCATATGAAAGAGGAACATTAACACCTATTGTGCCGATAAAGCCACTGTCCCTCCAACCCCCCCACAGGCTCTCTGAGACTGACTTACAACAAAAAGAAGTCGCAATTCACACTTAAACCGCTATTCTAGCATTAGACTATTAAAGTGTTGATAATGAAGGAATTAAATAATGTAAGCTACATGTAGTGATATTTCTGTCATGAAACTTTATTACTAAATATTTCATTTCAATAATTCATTCAATTTCAATAAGTTGTTCTTTTTTATTCAAATAAACCTCGAACCACAGTGCTCCGTTGTGCTGCTGTTAAACTAAATAACATTTATAGAATAATTATGAACTTAAATGAAACAATATAGCAACATTTCGACAAAAAATATTTGATCTGCTTTTACATTTTAATTCAGGGCGATTTAGCCTACATTTAATTAGAGCGAGATTTTCCCCCTTGTCCTTTCCTCGTTAGGAAGCGCTCACATCATAGCTAAACATGTTTGAGTAGATCATCTGTACCTCTCAGTTTCAGATGGATTACATAATCAGATAACATTTATTAAATATTTAGACAATTAAAGGCTTTAGACATAGCCGATTTCTTATCGTGACTGAGCTGAGGCAAGTGGTTTTCGGTTCATTTTTGTGACGCGCAGTTCCCGGAGACAGAGACGAGACGACAGCTAAAATGTTGTTAGCCTAATATGAATAGAAGTTTACAGTTTTGAACGATGTAGGCAAAAAATACGGAGTAGCCTATTAAGCTATTTTAGCTGTTATGAGAAAAATAAATCCAAATGAACGCGCCGCCGCGTTTGTCGAACTCTAATTCAACATGCCAGAATAAAACCCGACTTTAGAACAATAGCGCCACTCGGCGTGGTGTGCCAAAACACTTAATTATAAACTTCAATATTTCATTCAAAATAATCTCAACGCTTTGTGACCTTTTGAAAAGCCGTGCATAGGGCCTACATTAAGGCCACTGGAACTAATGAACAACTGAAATGCTGGTTTTGATTTTATTGTTTGTCGTTTAAACGTGCCTGTTGCATATCTCTATTTTATATATTGTATGGTATATTGGTGAAGTAGCCTATAGCCTATAGGGAATCCCAAAAATGTATATAGGCTATAGCTATTTATAAATTACGATTGGTATTATTATACAGATGTAAAGTCATTCTGTTGGATACTATTTGTTCCAGTGTAAAATGGAAATGCTTGGCAATTTTATTTTATAAATATAAGCAAAAACTATATGGTGTAACAGAGTTTTAGAATAGACAAATCTCTCTGCATTAATAATCGGATATAAAATGCATTAATAGGCTAATATAAAATTTACAAAAGTACCAAGTTTGTTCGGGATTTGAACCCGTGTCATCTAAATGATCGAACCGTAAGTTCTTCCACTCGGCCATGATTTTACTCTTTGTGAAATGACCAAACGTTTGTTTCTCCAGTGTGTTCGTTCACATGAGCGAGAAAACGTTTTATCGTTAGCATATTGTAGACCTTTTACAGTTTAAAAAAAGATGATATCTTATCTGTATGACCAAAAATTACGGAGTAGGCTAGCCTTTTAAGTTCTTTTAGCTGTAATGAGAAAAAAATTAATTCAAGTGAAAGCGCCGCCGCGTTTGTCGAACTCTAGTTCAACATGCCAGAATAAAACCCAATTTTAGAACAATGCGTAGCGCCACTCGGTGTGCCAAAACACTTAATTATAAACATCAATATTTCGTTCAAAAACATCTCAAAACGCTTTGTGACATTCTGAAAAGCCGTGAATGTATTAAGGCCACTGGAACCAGGATCGTAGCTGAAACGCGCTGCATTATCTCTCAATACAGGAGCAGAAGCGCCAGTTCAGATTGTATCGTTTGTTGTTTAAACGTGCGTGTTGCATATTTTTAAAAATATATAATATATTTGATATGGTCTATTGGTGAATTAGGCTATAGCATTGATTACTGTGGAGGGGGGAAATCCCCCACCAGCAAATCGCACCTTGTTACACAACCATGTTTTTAAAAACTCTTTCTGTAGCCTATATGGAACCCCATGAAGTTTTTTTTTCTATTTTTTTTAACATAACTGCTTTTGAAATTACGATTGGAATTATTATACAGATTGATATAAATTAAGTCAATCTGTTGGATAATATTTGTTCCTTTGTGTAAAATGGAATCGGTTCATTCATTTTCATAACTCGTGCGTTGGGGGATGGGCATGACACTGACCTGAAATATAAGGACAGTTCTCCACTACGAGGACCATCATGTCAGGGTTAGGGTTTGAGGAAAAGATGTTGCTTTGGGTATGTGTCGGCTGCTTCTTTATTGTGGATAAGCTGTAGACCCAATATGCACACTTTTCAATCTGGATATGCTTTGTGACTTTCAGTCACAGAGACGTAAACTGTTAAGGCCCATTCACACCAACCATAACTGTGTTAGGGTCCAACCAGCAGACGGTAACGCTCTGTTTATTGTGATCGCATCTTTGACTGCCGCTTATATAC
This sequence comes from Rhinichthys klamathensis goyatoka, assembly GCF_029890125.1. Lineage (NCBI taxonomy): Eukaryota > Metazoa > Chordata > Actinopteri > Cypriniformes > Leuciscidae > Rhinichthys > Rhinichthys klamathensis. Next base: position 209,097 of record NW_026606812.1, read on the forward strand.
TGAAGCATGTTATAGCAGAATTGATTCCGATTGGCTGTCAATTAAGCAATGTATCGCAATACAAAAATGCAACAATATATATTGTGGATAGTGACAATGTGTATTGTGGACAGTACACCCAATATAAAAATTTCTGTGTGAGGGGAAACAATCAAGTTTACAGAGTTTAATTAGGCATTTTAATCAACAGTTAAAAAAAAGTTACCCTTTTACCACGTCTTGGAGTATCTCTATAATATCGTATCGTGTTATGTATCGAATCGTGACATGAGGGTATCGTTACACCCCTACTGCCAAGGTTTCTAGCGTTTCTCAGCTGGTAAAATCGTTATGAAAGTGATTTTTTTGGTTTTGTTTCTCTGTGTTGTTATCGTGTAAGCTGTGGTGTAGACTCTGCTATTCCTTAATACTGAGAGGATTTTTTAGGCCTATAATTTAATAGATATATAGTTTTTAGTTTGAACAGGCCTTTTTTAGTTGGTAAAATTCATCCTGTCCTCAGCTAGCGGGGAGGGGTTTGCGTTTAGGGAGATTTTCTTGTCTAATATCTGCATTTTAAGGGTCATTTTAGGAGGGAAAGCATAAATAACATCCGCGTTCATACTAATTTGTTAAATGTTATGCATCAGAATGAAACCATTTTATGACAACAGCATACAATTGCTCTGTCTGATTTCAGATGACCACATCAAAGATGGTTGCAAAGAAAGGAGATTCAGCTTTGACTGGAAAGGAAATGGTATGTTGATGTTTATTATGTAATGTGTATTTGATTTATTTGACTTTATAGACAAGATCTACATGTATCAGCCTCCTCCTTACATGTTTTATATGTCTGTTTGTCCAAAAAAATGGCTTGGCCTTACATGCAAATGTCAGTATCTGCATCATTGTTAGAAACCCAGTCATACTATTGAATGGTCGTGCAACACATTTTCCCCTGAGACGAGAGAAATCCGCTATTTACCTTTTTCACATCCTCTTAAAATCGTAATTTTACGTCATTGTAGGAGGAAGTGTAAGAGGGGGGGATTTCTGTAAAGACTACAAGCTCTAGTTCCCACCCTTTCAAACCCGCCCATAGGGGGTTGGACCTAATGCGCTAACAGACCTATCACAGATCAGTGCCGTGCGTTTGATTTCACCGGCAGAAACTTTTTCATTCCAGCGGTGCCAATTTCTACTGTACGATATCGAGATAAAAGACGGCTAGCTTTCCTTGCTGTGGTGTGGATCGTTAATCGAAACCTAGAGGACTATGGGCGCGCGCGCCGCTGTGTGAGAAATAAATAAATAAAAGTGGAACGCAGTGTGTGTGTTAAGCTCACCCTACGGTTTTGATATTTGCACTAATAAAGTGTGTAAACATTCGCTCGTTATGGATGAACAAGACAGTGAAAAACGGACGGTAAAAATGACTGAGAAAGCTGTGGAAGAACACAAGTCCAGACAACTTCATGCACGCAGGTATAAGCTATCTCAGCTAACGAGCATGATAAAGCAAATAATTAGTTCGCAAAGTAACTCTTCACTAGAAATTGTGTGAAATGATTTCCAGGCGGTAGGTAGTGGGAGTGGCCTGCGGAGCTGAGCATTGCAATGCACTATGGGGATTGTTGTCTACAATCCACAAGCACTAAAAAGTCATTTTCTGCCTTTTATCGGCCAAGAAGGACCCAAATTAGAAATGTATGCTACTATTCTACTACATATATGACCCACTTTCAATACATATTCATGTCTCAACCGGTGGAATTACCCTTTAAACAGAAAAAAGAATAAAAAAAACACCATTATTAACCAGTTAATGGTCATTTCAAGTAATCGTTTCTGGTTTTTCCCCAGTTTTTATTTTCATTCTTTGAACTGGTTCAGAGCCCTCATATTTACATAATAATAATAATTATTATTATTATATACCTGTTTGCCGTGTAGAGAAGATGAATAGTGTGTTGCTTTTTTTCCCTTAGAAAAAAAAAAAAATGGGCCTGGGTGAGGCTGACAGCTCCACAGGTATGTGTGTGCGCATATATTTTAGATATTTATTTGAGAAAAAGGATACATGTTGATTTTATTTTTTATCTTCCACAGTAATTCAGTGTAAAGTGGTCCTTTTCATGTTACACAGGACCAGAGACTAGTTTTCCCTGTGTGCTTATCTGCTGATATTTCACATGGTCCGAAACTGTTTGGATTGTAGGGCTGGAATACATTTTAATTGTTGCTTTTTACCCCTCAGGAAAAAGCCAAATGAATCAGGATGAAACTGAGAACTCCAGAGGTATTTAAACATTTGGGTATATTAAAGTTATTCCATGTATATACATATAGGTGTATAGGTATACATATGTGTATGTATATGTTTGTTTGTTTGTTTGTTTTACAGGGACCAAATTGAGGAGAATTGCGAAAAGGCCATGGAGCCCAAATGAAGTGAATGCTGTCATGAAACATTTCAGAGTCCATATTTCAAAGGGACACCTTGCAACAAAGGCAGAGTGTGAGCAGTGCAAGACTGCGGAGGACCCTGTTCTGAGAGAAAGAACGGCCCAAAATATAAGGGATTTCGTGAGGAACCGAGGTTTGATGTTGAAAAAGAAATCTTCTTAGAGTTCTTCGAGAGATCAGTGTCGCCTTCCATTAAAGGTTGTATCAGCGATTTCAGGCCCAAATATAAATGATCACATTCATCTAATTTTTCCTAACGATCCGCTAGCTGCCCGCTCCATAAGCATGCCGTTCAAAAAACGTGTCTCTGTAGGCAGCCTAGGCTCTGAGATCTGCACACAAAAGGTGGGGGTGTTGTGGTTTGAGATTTTGCGGTGATTGGTTGGAACACTGTTTATTTTGGTTTTGAGTGGTTGGTGAAACCCATTGTTTTTGTGTGCAGATCTCAGAGCCTAGGCTGCCTACAGAGACGCGGTTTTTGGACGGCATACTTATGGGGCGGCCAGCTAGCGGATCGTTAGGAAAGATTAGATGAATGTGATCATTTATGTTTGGGCCTGAAATCGCTGATACAACCTTTAATGTCTGTGGGTTTTGTTCTCTAAAGTGTTGTTGGGCCAGAAGAGTGTTCAAGACATCCTTTTATTTACTTTTATTAAAACACTGTTTTGAAAGAAATGTACAAATACATGCATTTACTGGAAGGCAATTTAATTTGGTTTTATTTCCAGTGTGTTGCTGAGGTCATTTTGAGGCACACTCCCTCATGCACTTTAGTCCCATAATGGTTAGAGATGCACCGATTACAATTTTCTAGGCCGATTCCGAGTTTGACCTGCCGATACCGATTTTAGCCGATTCCGATTTCATTTTTTCTAACCACTTTACAGCACACACAAATATTTATTTTCTATTTTTTTATTTTTATAAAACACCATATACTTCTACCCAAACTGAATAATAAAAACAAGTTTAAATGGGTGAATTTTCTATAAATATGTTTGAGTCTTCTTCATATTCTTTTCTGACATAGCCTACTCCAGTTCTTGTTAAAACACACTAGACATGCAAATTCTGTGCATTTTGGCCACTTTTTGTGTGAAATCATATTTATTTTGCCCATCAAAAAAAGTGTGCTTTCACTTTAATTGAGTGTGAGCAGCGCAGCAAAAATAGACTCTGTGCCGAAACCGCTTCACTGCTGCTCGCTTGACGCTCCTGCTTGACGCTCTGCTCCCGCTCCCGGTGTGATGCATTCACTGATTAACATGCACGCTGAAAAAAATACACGCCTCTCACGCTTGCGGTGTGAAACGGACGTAATTCACGAGGTTTTCTACATGTGCGTTCCGTGTGCACGTGTGATGCTGATGTTAATCATGCGGCGCCCGAGTGCGTTTGACCGGTATAAAATCGGCATATGTCAGACTGACCGGCCGATCGCCGGTCATGGCCGATCACGTGAAAATCGGCCAATTCCGGTCCCAAGCCGATCAATCGGTGCATCTCTAATAATGGCCTTATTAGATCTCAGTTGTTGAGCCTTTTTTTACCATTTGCAAAATAAAAATTGCCCTTTCAGTTTAATTTTGTTAGTTTTTATTGGCTGTCTAGTTGCATTTCTTCATCTAATTGCCCTTTAACTAGTCTTCTATGAAGTGTAAAACTTGCTGATCTTTGATCAGTGAATTTTCTCCAACCAGGTTCATTTTGCACCACATGTGTATATGTTGGTTGATATAGCAACAGCACATTGTAGCACTATTTCCTTAGGTGTGCGTATTACTTTTACAGGTTTAGTGGCAGCAAAAAGATGCACAATCATTTGTGAATTCACTCTTTAATGTAGAATAGTTGATTTGGTTTAGTATGGTTAACTCTAATACAGGTACTCCTGCTATGTGTGGAGTTAATAGTGATGTCCATTTAAACCCAGTTTGTCCTCATAATCAAGGGTTAGTTAGGTGTTTGTGTGTGTTTGAGAGTGTGTGAGTGAGGTCCAGTTAAACCCAAAATGTCCTCATAATCAAGGGTTAGTTAGGTGTTTGTGTGTGTTTGAGAGTGTGTGAGTGAGGTCCAGTTAAACCCAAAATGTCCTCATAATCAAGGGTTAGTTAGGTGTTTGTGTGTGTTTGAGAGTGTGTGTGTGAGTGAGGTCCAGTTAAACCCAAAATGTCCTCATAATCAAGGGTTAGTTAGGTGTTTGTGTGTGTTTGAGAGTGTGTGTGTGAGTGAGGTCCAGTTAAACCCAAAATGTCCTCATAATCAAGGGTTAGTTAGGTGTTTGTGTGTGTTTGAGAGTGTGTGTGAGTGAGGTCTAGTTAAACCCAAAATGTCCTCATAATCAAGGGTTAGTCAGGTGTTTGTGTGTGTTTGTGAGGTCCAGTTAAACCCAAAATGTCCTCATAATCAAGGGTTAGTTAGGTGTTTGTGTGTGTTTGAGAGTGTGTGTGAGGTGAGGTCCAGTTAAACCCAAAATGTCCTCATAATCAAGGGTTAGTTAGGTGTTTGAGAGTGTGTGTGAGGTGAGGTCCAGTTAAACCCAAAATGTCCTCATAATCAAGGGTTAGTCAGGTGTTTGTGAGTGTGTGTGAGGTGAGGTCCAGTTAAACCCAAAATGTCCTCATAATCAAGGGTTAGTTAGGTGTTTGTGTGTGTTTGAGAGTGTGTGTGAGGTGAGGTCCAGTTAAACCCAAAATGTCCTCATAATCAAGGGTTAGTCAGGTGTTTGTGTGTGTTTGAGAGTGTGTGTGAGGTGAGGTCCAGTTAAACCCAAAATGTCCTCATAATCAAGGGTTAGTTAGGTGTTTGAGAGTGTGTGTGAGGTGAGGTCCAGTTAAACCCAAAATGTCCTCATAATCAAGGGTTAGTCAGGTGTTTGTGTGTGTGTATGCATGATTCATATGGTTACTGATGTCCAGTTAAACCCAAATGGTCAGCAATGTTCATTTAGATACTAATAGCAAGTCTTGAACAATCTTCTCTTTTCACATTAACAAAACCGAAACCCAATCAACTGGAAATATTTAGCTTTATTCAAAACTATCTTTAGACAAAACTTCTTAAAATCTAATTAATAAATTAAGACTGACATTCAAGGTTCAATTATGAAAAATACTTGTGGGTGAATGCATTTGTCAGTGATGGTTAAATAGTAAACTCTCCTTTTGGTTTTTTAATTTCTTAATTTTTAAAGCTAAAATATTTCCGTATTTCACTTTCCCTCTTCTCTCTTTGCTCTTCACTCACTTCACACCTGCTAAATCTCACATTACAAACTCAGGTTAGTTTTCTGAAATCTCTCTTAAAGTTTAAGCCAGGTTGAACAATTGCTGATAATTTCTTGTTTTGTTTTTCTATATGCTGGTATTGAAACAAACTTAAGTGATGCGGCACTCTCATGGGTAAAGTTAGTCCAGGTTATACCAGGTTAGTCCTCATAATTAAGGGTTAGGTGTGTGTGTGTGTATGTGTGAGATGTCCAGATAAACCGGGGTTGTCCTCATAATTAAGGGTCAGGTGTGTGTGTGTGTGTATGTATGTGAGTGATGTCCAGATAAACCAGGGTAGTCCTCATAAATCATAATTAAATCAGGAAACGCCCACTCCTGCCCTGTCCTTACAGTGCTTTAGTTTGTCAGGTCTTCATATTACCAGACTGTTTCATTAGAATTAAATTCTGAGCAGTCAGCTTTTTACCCCATGCCATAAGGAGCAGTTTAATATTTCTTATTAATCTCTATGACAAAGGGAAAGGTGGGTCCCCATAAACCAGGATGGAACTTTTTAGGGGAAAAAGTCTTTATAAACCACCCGTACCAGTATGTGTGTGTGTGTGTGTGTGTGTGTGTGTGTGTGTGTGTGTGTGTGTGTGTGTGTGTGTGTGAGAGAGGCACGGGCGATCGAACAGTGGAAACGTAAAAACATACTCCGTCATTTTTTTCATACAGGACATCATTAAAACTGCAAATTGTTTACTTATATTTGTGTACACTCGCAATAAAACACAACATTGTGCTTTTGTCACACTCTAAACTCTTGTCAAACTGTAACCTACACCTGTTAACAAAAGCTTTTATGGTAGTATTATTTTATACGGAAATCAATTATTTATAATTCAGATGAGAATAAAGTTAGTTAATTAAAATGAAGGAAAACAAATATCTTGATCTGAAATAGCAAATTAATTTTAAATTCATTCAGGTACAATTACCAAACATATCTCAAGGTCTTTTCGTCTTTTTAATAATTTAATTAATAAACTAATTATATAAAACTACTGTCAGTGCACTACAAATAAACTGGTTCTATGCCTTTATTAATAAAACTTATTTAAAAAAAATACAAGGCTTCAGACATTTATAAAAATGCCTTCTGCATTTTTGCTTTGCTTTTCACTCCCTTGTACCGAAATCGTACCGAACCGTGATGTCTGAACCGAGGTATGAACCGAACCGTGACTTCTGTGTACCGTTCCACCCCTAATATATATTATTAATAAAAATGCATTCTTTGAATACATCTGAGCCACGCACTGAGTGAAGGTCTCGGACTGTAATTAGCCAGAACGGCAGAAATGTGTAATTAAAAGCGACGTCAATACAGTGATGAAGAATAATACGATGTCCAATTACTGAGCGCTTAAATTATAATCGAATAAACCCAACAAAACAACAAAGCTTTCATTAAAAACCCAGCAGAAAGCAAACCGTATTAATTAACATAAAACAAAGAGTGGATTGATCAGATATGTTGGCATCTGACACACACACAACCTGTGCAGCAACTCAATCTCAATTACACTCAGAATAAACAACAACAAAAAGAAAAAGAAAGAAAATAAACGTATTACATATTTTGGCAATGCAGTCTTTAGAAGAAATAATCACTTTAATATTCAACAATAGAGGAATAGTTCATCCAGAATAGACACTCCTGTTATTTACTCACTCGGTCGGTTCACTTTTGGGTAAACCAACTTTTTAATTTATGCTTATTTATATTGACACTGACTTTTATATCGCATAACGATCAACTCTGAGCAATCCACGCTTTCAGAAACTACACATTCAAAATGTAAATGAACATCCTTTAAATATGCTAATGTAATATTTTCTTGGCAGATTCTCGTCCTGGACGGTTTTCAGGATTAAAACACACGAGGTCCTGCGATCTTGGACCGTCTGCTCTATTATTATAGAGTTAAAACTCTGCTTAAACACTCATCTGCTTCTCAGTAACCCATTTACCCGTTATTAATGGCTTTTGCTTTTTTTTTTTTATTGTTATTATACTTTGAACAAATGTATTTTTTGATTCGAGCCCTTTGGACAACACTTCTGTTGCTCTAATATTTCTCTCTGCTTTATGCTGTTATATGCAATATATAAAGTATATATATCATATATCATTCAAGAGTTTGTGGTCGGATGTTTTTTAAAGAGTTTCTACTGCTCACCAAAGGTGCATTTATTTGATTAAAATACAGTCAAAAAATTTTGAAATATTATTATGATTTAAAAAATCTGTTTTCTATGTGAATATACAGTAAAGTGTAATTTATTCCTGTGATCAAAGCTGAATTTTCAGCATCATTACTCCAGTCTTCAGTGTCACATGATCCTTCAGAAATCACTCTAATAATGATTTGAAGCTCAATTATTAATAATATTCTTAATAATGATTAAATACACAAATATATACACATTTTTCATTATTCTCTGATGAATAGAAAGTTCAAAAGAACTGCATTTATTTGAAATAGAATCTTTTTGTAACATTATAAATGTATTTATGTCACTTTTAATCAATGTAATGTATCATTGATGATGAAAAGCATTAATTTAAATGATTACATTAAATTTCTAATAATTAAATAATTTATTATCACATAGAAAACAGCTGATTTTTTAAATCATAATAATATTTCACAATTTTTTGACTGTATTTTGATCAAATAAATGCACCCTTGGTGAGCAGAAAATACTTCTTTTAACATCATCATAAACCCAAACGTTTGAATGATAGTGAATGTAAAAACACAATCCCAGTTTAGAGCTGTGAGTTTGTCCAGTGAAGGTGGAAGCAAGCGATAACTGTGTGTGTGTGTGTGTGTGTGTGTGATTGTAGAAACACCTTGGCAGACTGGAGTCCCAGGCCAGATGAGTGATTGTGTGTGTGTGTGTGTGTGTGTGTGTGTAAACACCTTGGCACGCAGGCACACTGGAGTCCCAGGCCAGATGAGCGAGTGTGTGTGTGTGTGTGTGTGTGTGTGTGTTTGTAAACACCTTGGCACGCGGGCACACTGGAGTCCCAGGCCAGATGAGTGATTGTGTGTGTGTGTGTGTGTGTGTGTGTGTTTGTAAACACCTTGGCACGCGGGCACACTGGAGTCCCAGGCCAGATGAGCGAGTGTGTGTGTGTGTGTGTGTGTGTGTGTGTGTGTGTGTGTGTGTGTGTTTGTAAACACCTTGGCACGCGGGCACACTGGAGTCCCAGGCCAGATGAGCGAGTGTGTGTGTGTGTGTGTGTGTTTGGACAACTGGCCTGCCTGCCCTGTGCCGACCATAACGTGTCACACACAGTCCTGAAAAACACAGCCCTACAAGATGACATCCACAGATTTACAATTAAAGCACGTCTTCAGGTACTACCAACAAAGTTCAACTTAGCAACATGGTTTCCATCTGCACACGAACCGTTTTGCCTGCAACACCACAGCCGGCAAAGAGAGACAATCGCGCACATCCTTAATGGCTGCCCTGCCTACAAAGGACTGTACATCGCGCGCCACGACCGTATTGTTGCACTCTTAGTGAAGGAGCTCAGAGACAATGTCAATTTCACCACAATCCATTTTAACGAAAAGATCAAGATAGACTGGTTCTCACCTCCACACGAACAGTGCACTACATTGGAAACTGCTATAAATCACTTTCCAAATACACCTGACATAGTTGTAATTAATGAACACACCAAAGCGGTTACAATAATAGAAATTGGTTGCTCTTTTGATGCTTACATGGACACCTGCTATGCTTCAAAACTGTTGAAATATCAACCATGGTACAATGTCTTCAATAACTTTGGCTATTCTTGTAAAGTTATTGCCCTCATTTTCGGTAGTTTAGGCCATGTGCACAAGTTGTGTGTAAGAGGCCTGCAGATTTGCGGACTACATAAGAACAAGGCCAAAAAACTGACAAGATATTGCTCTGTGTCAGCAGTAATTGGTAGCCTCTACATATGGAGGCGTAGGTGCCACCTTTACCCTTAATGTGCATAATGGACTGAGATATTGGCTGCTGTTGTACACTTTTTTTTGTCAAATTTGAATTATGCCATGATATATGCTTATCTTTTAATTCAAATAAAGAATTTAAATGTTTGTAAACACCTTGGCACGCGGGCACACTGGAGTCCCAGGCCAGATGAGCGAGTGTGTGTGTGTGTGTGTGTGTGTGTGTGTGTGTGTGTTTGTAAACACCTTGGCACGCAGGCACACTGGAGTCCCAGGCCAGATGAGCGAGTGTGTGTGTGTGTGTGTGTGTGTGTCAGCACCTTGGCACGCGGGCACACTGGAGTCCCAGGCCAGATGAGCGAGTGTGTGTGTGTGTGTGTGTGTGTGTGTGTGTCAGCACCTTGGCACGCGGGCACACTGGAGTCCCAGGCCAGATGAGCGAGTGTGTGTTTGTGTGTGTGTGTGTGTGTCAGCACCTTGGCACGCGGGCACACTGGAGTCCCAGGCCAGATGAGCGAGTGTGTGTTTGTGTGTGTGTGTGTGTGTCAGCACCTTGGCACGCGGGCACACTGGAGTCCCAGGCCAGATGAGCGAGTGCTGTTCTCCTACAGACGGCCGAGTTGTTCCCGATGAGCCGGTATCCGCGGTCGCAGGCCCAGCGCACGACGCTGTTGACGTGTCCACCGGTCTGACTGAGGACGAAGCCGTGCTGAGGAGAGTCCGGCGTACTGCAGTACAGCGCTGTCGACGAGAGCCGGCGTTACACACTGATCACCCATCAGCAACACACACACACACACACACACACACACACACACACACACCTGCAGTACAGCGCTGTCGACGAGAGCCGGCGTTACACACTGATCACCCATCAGCAACACACACACACACACACACACACACACACACACACACACACACACACACACACACACACACACCTGCAGTACAGCGCTGTCGACGAGAGCCGGCGTTACACACTGATCACCCATCAGCAACACACACACACACACACACACCTGCAGTACAGCGCTGTCGACGAGAGCCGGCGTTACACACTGATCACCCATCAGCAACACACACACACACACACACACACACACACACACACACCTGCAGTACAGCGCTGTCGACGAGAGCCGGCGTTACACACTGATCACCCATCAGCAACACACACACACACACACACACACACACACACACACACACACACACACACACACACACACACACACACACACACACACACCTGCAGTACAGCGCTGTCGGCGAGAGCCGGCGTTACACACTGATCACCCATCAGCAACACACACACACACACACACACACACACACACACACACACACCTGCAGTACAGCGCTGTCGACGAGAGCCGGCGTTACACACTGATCACCCATCAGCAACACACACACACACACACACACACACACACCTGCAGTACAGCGCTGTCGACGAGAGCCGGCGTTACACACTGATCACCCATCAGCAACACACACACACACACACACACACACACACACACCTGCAGTACAGCGCTGTCGACGAGAGCCGGCGTTACACACTGATCACCCATCAGCAACAGACACACACACACACACACACACACACCTGCAGTACAGCGCTGTCGACGAGAGGCCGGTGCGTTACACACTGATCACCCATCAGCAACACACACACACACACACACACACACACACACACAACTGCAGTACAGCGCTGTCGACGAGAGGCCGGCGCGTTACACACTGATCACCCATCAGCAACACACACACACACACACACACACACACACACACACACACACACACACACACACACACACACACACACACCTGCAGTACAGCGCTGTCGACGAGAGCCGGCGTTACACACTGATCACCCATCAGCAACACACACACACACACACACACACACACACACACACCTGCAGTACAGCGCTGTCGACGAGAGCCGGCGTTACACACTGATCACCCATCATCAACACTCTCACACACACACACACACACACACACACACCTGTGTCTGAACACGGCTGCAATAACCCTGCCTTCAAGATCATATTTACAAGTGAAGCCTCAACAATGTTACAGTTACCAGCGGGAATGTTCAGGTGAAACTCGAAACATCAGAATATCGTGCAAAAGTTCATTTATTTCAGTAATTTAACTTAAAAGGTGAAACTAATATATTATATAGACTCATTCATTACATGCAAAGTGAGATATTACAAGCCTTTATTTGTTATAATTTTGTGGTTATAACAATGTGGTTATTTTATGCATGTTAGACTGGCAGTTTATGTGCATAAATCCACTTCAGCATTTTTATGCACATTTTGGAATTTTTATTCACATCTTGGTGTTTCCATCTAGCATTGTATTTATGCATCGTCCAGAAATTTGCATTAAAATATGCATTTCGGAGCCCTAGCCGAGATCCCTATATGGATGGCTATTTATTTTGAAATAATACTAGATAATAATATTATCGTCTAGTGTTATTTAAATAATAATAATGCTAATCTCAAGATGTATTGAATGAACTCATTAGACTATAGTAAATTGTTTAGTTGCAACTTTCTTTGGATTTAATAAAGTATATTAAATTAATAAATTACCATACTAAATATTATAACTCATTGCCTTTTCACCACATTAATTAGAGATCTTGCCCTACAATTATGCAATTACACCATTCCAAATAGAGTTTAATTAAATTTCACTCAAGTTATAATACATTTAAGATGACAATCAATTTAATGATATCATTTTTGAATACACTTTAGTTTAATAGTCCACTTCAGACACTCTACTAACTATAAGTAACTTTGCATCTCTCATTAGAGTATTAGTAGCCTGTAGGTTAGAGTTAGAATAATAATAAGTTGACATGCAGTTGTAAAGTTACTTATAGTCTGTTAGGAGCATCAAAATCAAGTTTTACTTACTTAAAAAAAAAAAAAAATCATAGGAGATGAGATCGATTATACCATCCTTTAGACTTCTAGATATAAAAATAACACTTTATTGAGTTTTCTAGATTTATTTTAACCCTATATCAAAGCTTTGGTTCTGGCATTCATCACTGGTTTGCCAAAAAGTATTTTTCTGATGCTTTAATTCATTTTAAAATTACATATTTCAATATTCGCTGAATATTTGCATTTATTTATTTAATATTTGATCAGCGTCTTTCTGATAACATTTGAAAAATGTCATCTTTCTTATGCATTCAGCCACATAAATGTAATTAACACTAATTATTTTTGTGTCAATATGTTACATGCTGCAAATGCGTCGTCCACAATTTGTTTTACGGTTTAATTATTACATTATATTGTCATAGAATGTAATATTTAAACCATAAATCAAATTTTTGGATGACAGAAGCAATTTCTGCTACATTTCCGGACACAGTTACATACAGATACACACACATTTGGACACAAACACACGGACAGATGGGACATTGACTCAAACGCACACGTCATGGGCCGGACAGACAGAAGGTTACGAGAGACACACACAGAACTGAAAGGAATTACCGATCCGGGATACATACTTTGATACTCACCCACGTAAGCGATCCGGAAGCCCTTCTTGTTGGTGCCGTGATCGGACGACCAGCGCAGGAACAGCTGGTGACCCGTCGTGGTGATGTTAAACGGCACGCGCTGATCTCCACTCAACACCGCAAGACTCTGACTGTAAACATTAGGCCCTACAGGAACACATGCACAAATAATGCATTGAGCAAATAAATCAAAAATAAAGAAATTCTTGAATCAGAGACGATTGTAATGGAGCGGTTCCGGACCATTCTGGCATACTCTTCTCAACACACTGTGCTTTGGGACACACTTATTCTAATCTCACACACTAGCGGTGTAACGAGACCCTCATGCCACGAAACTAAACTCACGATACAATATTATTGCGATACTCCATGAGATATGATAAAAGGTTTACAAAAAATGTACTGTTGATTAAAATGCTAAATTTGAAATTACAGGTGAGACTCGAAACATTAGAATATGGTGCAAAAGTTCATTTATTTCAGTAATTCAACTTAAAAGGTGAAACTAATATATTATATAGACTCATTACATGCAAAGTGAGATATTTCAAGCCTTGTTATAATTGTGATGATTATGGCTTACAGCTTATGAAAACCCCAAATTCAAAATTAGAATATTGTGAAAATGTTTTCATAAGCCATAATCATCAAAATTATAACAAATAAAGGCTTGAAATATTGCACTTTGCATGTAATGAGTCTATATAATATATTAGTTTCACCTTTTAAAATGAACTTTTGCATGATATTCTAATTTTTCGAGTTTCACCTGTACATTGAGTCTCATTCATGAAACATTCGTAAATATACGAGTAAATATGCGAGTGATTTGCGCGTAAAGAGACCTTCCCGAAAACTCTTCTCCTGATTCACAAATACTTCGTAAACGTCAGATGTGATGGTGAAATGTGTGTGTGTGTTAATGAATTCCAATCAGTCGTAAATGGGACGCGCGTTCACGTTCATTCTCAATTACCATAAATCCCGCCCATTAAATCCGACTGACACCTATGGGCATCATATTATGACATGAATGCGAATGAAAAAAAAAATTCTCAGATGCAGAAATTGAAGTTTTATTATCAGAAGTTCATTCAAAACGCCACATTTTATTTTCAAGCGTACATAGTGGCGTATCGGGAAGCTTGGCAGCATATTACAGATGCAGTTACTGGAGTTTCATCTGTTAATCGAACATTCCCAGAAGTGAGAAGAAAATGGTTCGACATTAAGCTTGAGAGCAAAAAACGAATTAGTTCACTTCGGAAAAATAGTATTCAAACTGGAGAAGGACCACCATCGCAGATGCTATTACTGGCTCTCATAATAAGAAAAACCGTATGCAATTACTATATATAATATTTTTTCAAAATGCTGTGCAAATATGTACCCGATTAAGGTGAATTAAAATGCAGCCTTAGTTATTAATGAGCAAAACGTTCGGGTGTTAAGCGCACTATTTACGCGTGGCTGGGAGCAGGAGTAGATTTCTGTCGTACCAACTAACATTTGGAAAATACGAACATTTTAATGAATCCGAAAATTTACGCCAGAACCACTTTACACACGATTTACACAAAAATTTGTTCTGCTCGTGTTTCATGAATGAGACCCAGTGTGTGTATAAATGAATAGTCTTGGACTTGATGCTGGAAACCCAAAGCACAGGACAATAGAGACACCAGATATTCATGATTCTGAAGCTAAAAAACAGAATTATTTTAGACGAATATGCTTGCACTCTTTTACTGACTAGATATATTTAAAATAACGTAAGCCACTTTTTACTGGTAACATCAGACATGTGGCATTATCAGGACCCACAGATATTCCCCCATTGCATTATTATACATTATAATCAACATTATATATAGTAGTTTAATATAGTGCTGACACTAAAACTTTGTAAACGTGAATTTTTTTCACACACGGTAATTTTCATTTCGGGTGAACTAGTCTATACACGATACATATCGTTGCATTTTTGTATTGTGATATATTGTAACACGATATATTGTTACACCCATATCTCTGACTGTTTAGGATGTATAGTTGAGACGCACGGATAGAAAGTCATTGGAGGAAAGCCCCGCCCACACGTGACGGGATTGGTCACATGTTTGTGATGTAGGAAACAGGGGCGGTTTCAAACCTTTGGGACACTGCAGTTTTAAGGAGAAAATACTCAGCAATGCTGTCGACTGGGGAATTTAGCTTAGAAAACACCACATCGGCATATAAACAACATTAAAACCGTGACTTTCACCACAGGGGGACTTTAAGACACTGGGGAAGGAGCTGCAAAAATGGCCTCGTTGCAAAACATGCACACAAAAGCTGGTCTGAGAGACGGAAATTGCCATTGCTTCTCAATTCCTATTCCACGGGGTCTCTGCAAATGCCATGGGCATTAATGAGCATCCAATCAATGATGAGTAATAGGGTCATTTGCTGATTGCAAGCACTTAAGTAATTAGCACTAATAACACTCTGAATGTATTCCGAATTGTCTTTGCCATTGCCTCGCTATCAAGAAATACTCGAGCTTCCCAGCGTTTTGCATATCTGCAGGTCCTAAATGAGTTTTTTAGAGGGGAAATATTTCTCTCGTAATAGTCGTGGATCTAAAAAAGCGACTCAAACAGATTCCCGAGGCTCCCAATTTCATTTAGAAATTTCCAGAAAAGTGTCAGAGTTGCGACAGGCCGGAGAATAATGTGTGCAATATTCAGGGACGCAGTTGCACAGATGATGCCTGAATATGAGGAATAATTCAAACCCACCATCAAAGATCTCCAGAATATCAAACTCCTTCTCCGTCTGGAAGAGTTCAAAGTGCAGTGTGATGTTGTAGCCCTTCTCCACGTTGATCATCCATGAGCACATCTGAAGGTTGGGGTAGCTGTCGGGGTAACCCGGACTCAGGATCACACCCGTCGAGTCGAACAGAACCTCGCTGTCGGGACATTGCACTGCGAAGAAACCAAACGAACATGTGTTAAAGACTGCAGGAACCAACAGGGACTCACTGGAAACTCATGCATGAGGCTAAACCAGTTCAAAATAACACTAAACCTGATAGTGTTAACAAAAGCCAATGCATTTTCTGCATTCTAGCTTGCTTCTCCAAGTCTTTAAGCTCTTTTATCATGTGACGTGCAATGCCGTACTAAGTGAGCTGACGAACAAGTAAAAAAAAAAAAGCATATGGAGCTTGTTATTTCATGCAAATGTCAAAAAGTATTAGTTTAAAGCATGCATTATGGTAAAGGAGTTTTTATTAATTCTAATTTGTGTGAAAAAGAATACGTTTTGCTGGTTTTATTGCCAGTTTATTTTAGCTGGAGACTGTAATATTTTGTGTAAAAAAAAAAAAGTTTTTCAAACCAGTCAATGTTGGCTAAAACATCATCTGAATACAGTCACCTGCACTACTTGCATCATCATGTTCTATGATTATACATTTCCCAAAAGGAACCATTTTCACTTTATCATCACTTTATTTTGCACTTTATTTCCCCCCCCTGAAGACCACTTATAATGTCAAGCTTAAAATATATGTTTCTTGCCCTCATAATGTACTTTTAGCCAACGTGACGAGACGTGACAAGTTTCCTCTGACAAGTAATTTGCCTGTTCTCACTGAAAGTGGAAATGTGACATCACTCAATCAGAACATTTTATGTTTAATAAACAGTTTTGTGGGGTGCAATTTTGCAGAGCTACTCAACACGATGCCATAGGAAGGAAAACTTCAATTCCCATAATGCACTGGGCATGTTGCCGGCCACGCCCACTCTGCTCCTATTGGATAAGCTTGACCAGAGTCAAATACCGCCTTGCTTTAGTAGGAAATACTTCTTAATAAACTTTAAGTCATAATGGAGTCGACTTGTATTGTTCCGGGTGCAAGAATTCAAAGAGAGAATCTGAAAAACCTCCATGTTTGTAGTCAACATTTCAAACTGGATGAACATGAACACAGTGTTTTAGGCTAAACAGAGAGGAAAACATTTACATATTTAAAGTAAACACACTATCGACATTGCAACAATACAACGCGTGTTGAAAAGTGGTGAAGTTACCAGCTGATATGCTTCAAGCTCAAACTGGTGAGACAATTTAAAACGAAACCAGTTCAGTTCTTTTAGTATTTGTTTTGAGAGTTCAAAGCAGGTTGTGTTTCTGTACAAGTTTTGCTCTGGCTGGTAAACACCTTCCAACAACTCCCATTGGTCCGTGGTGATGATGTCATACGTGGGTGTGGCTCTGAGGCTCCGCCTTCTTCAGTTCAGTCCGTTGAGGTCAGACGCGAGTAAAAACATGAACACACTGGAGAGACGCTTTATAGTAGAAACTAGAGCTGTGATTGTAATTAAAAGCAACACTGACACTGTTTCTCATCTTTAAAAATGTAAAGCTGCTTGCTTTTAAACAATCTGCAGTATTAATAAAGGTGACGTGACTTTACTTGAGCTGCTGCAAACATATTCACATCGCTATAATCAGATGCTTTCTGATCCGCTGTTTTCTCACCACTGTCATTTTTTGTTTATATTTATTTATTTTTTAAGAGGAAAGCGCAGCAGAAATTCACATATTCATCTAAACGCCGCTCTCCGCATTGTGGATGTCAGCTGTTCATGCATCTTAAACTTATTTTTTACCCTTAAAGTCCCCCTGAAGTCAATCATTGTATCCCTTAAAACTCATCTTTGACCACAAAATGACATATTTAAAGGTGCCCTAGAATGTTTTTTTTTTATTATATTATAATGTTTCCTGGGTTACCCTTATAATGTTAGTATGTTTTTTAGATAAAAAATAATCATAATTTAGAAATAAATGGCATTTTTCCTAGCCTGCTTTTAGCCTCTGATTTGAACACTCTGTTTGAAGGGGCGTGTCTCTGTGGGATTCAGTGTAACCGCGGCCACTGCTGTGATTGGCTGTGGGATTCAGTGTAACTGCGGCCACTGCTGTGATTGGCTGACATGCTTGCATATGAAATAGCAACGCATTACATTCACACAACTTTCTCCCGAATACTTTTACTACTGCTATTATACGTTTTTACTATAACAGCTATCGAGATTAACGAATCGTGAGATGTTTTTAAAGTATTTAGATCTATTCCCATCACATAAAATGTTGCCGTGATGAGCATTGAGCAGATGACAGTGTGTTGATCGCGAGAATGAAGATCTAATCATTGCAAAGCAGTTTCTGCACTCTCTCTGCTTTCACCAATGCAAACACGATGATGTAAATACAGTAAGAGCTTCGTTGTGCAGTAACGTGCGTCATTGATTTCATAACGAGTTTGGCAAGTGTCCAGATAAACTCGCGCTGTGTGGAAAGATTGTTCTTTGATCGCTTTCTGTATATAATTTGTTCACAAATTAAATACGATTATTTTCATCCTACTAAAAGAAACGATGTGAAGTTGATATTTTAGTCACTGGCTTGACTTACTGATGCATAAACAGTATTGAACGATTTTGAGAGAAAGATTACCTGTCTGAACTTGAACAATTACTCATCAGAAAGTGTTGCTTGGTAGCTCGATCCGAGGCCAGCTCTGTATTGGCCCAAGTTGAGGAAACACTCGGTGAAATGTTTGGAAATTTCCAGAGAAAATAAAATTAACCCATTGTTTCTTCAGAGGCCCAGATGAAGGAACTAAAAAATACTTTTGTGTTCATGTGTACATCCACACTGAGCAACTGCCATGGTTCGGCTGCGCAGTTCCGCCTGGCATTGAGGGCTGGCATTATGCAAATATTTGGAAGCGTACATATTAATGATCCCGACTATTGCGTCACAGTCGGTATTGTGTGGAGAACCGACCGTTTTTCAGGGGTGTTTTTCATAAACGTGAATTAAATGAGAACGCGAAAACAATCCAGTTTGAGATTCACTCTATGTCATGTCCATGCACTGAACTCTTGTTATTTGACTATACCAAGGTAAATTCAATTTTGAACTATAGGTCACCTTTAAGCGTTTTTTTCCTTAAAAATAAATTTGCATGCCTTAAAATATCTTGAATGTAACTCGACACCCTTGCCTCATTTAGTATACGCGGAGGTTCTATGAATATGCAAATGAGCCCCGCCTCCACTCACTCGCTCAGCTCAGAGATCCACTGGTTGACGATCACACGTTGATCTGATTGGTTACAAGGTCGTTTGTGACGTCAGAAACACCAGCGATTTCAAACCGTGTTTTTGAGACTGTCTTTGGTTCACTGCAGTTTTAAGGAGAAAATACTCAGCAATGCTGTCGACTTATGAACTTACACATGGGTTAAGCGTATTAAAAACACCACATAGACGCATAAACAACATTAAACGCTGGATTTAAACACAGGGGGAAGAACGAAAAAACTTCAGTGGGCCTTTAGCATCCCTCTACTACAGTTTCCCTAATCCGCAAGTCCAAAAGAGCCTAACAACTAGCGGCAGAGCTAACGACTCGAGACACGACATCAGGACGAACACACACACAAACGAGACACGTGTCGAATGCGCTGCCAAACTCACCCTGGCACACGGGCGGAGGACCATCCATCTGGAGTCTCTCGCCCAGCCGACAGGTCAAGATCTCGGACCCGAGCAGCGAGAAGCCCGGCAGGCACCGGTACCTGATGATGTCTCCTGTTGAGCAATCACACACACACACACACATCTTTCTTTCCCACTGCAGATAGTGCTCAACAACAACACATTAGCTAATTAAGACCTGACTGCTTACACACTCGTGACAGTAATGATGACAAATGCAGAGCGTCGGTGTTATTTTCCCCACAGAAAGAGGCATTTTCTTTCACATTAAATAAGAAGCGCTGGATTGTGAAGGTGGGCACTTCTCGATGCGTGATAAATCTACACACACACACACACATGATCATCAAACGCTGGTCCTGCGTGCTTCCACTAGGCTTAGATATGGTGTGTTATTTTAACAACTGGGTTAATAAACATTACTTTGCCTTTCGGTTTAGTTCTCGTTAACGTTAATGTCACAGGGAACGAGTATTATCCATCGCTATATAAGAGAAGAGTCATTTACAGTTTTTCTTTCCATTCAGATATTCCTTTACTTATTTAGAGTAATTTCTTTTTTAATGAACATAAGTGGGTTGTTGCAAGTATGTAAGCACATGGTAGGAGAGTGTGAATATGTGTGGTCATAGATGTATGAATGTGTGTGTGTATACGTATACAGGTGAAACTCGAAAAATTAGAATATGGTGCAAAAGTTAATTTATTTCAGTAATTCAACTTAAAAGGTGAAACTAATATATTATATAGACTCATTACATGCGAAGTGAGATATTTCAAGCCTTTTTTTGTTATAATTGTGATGATTATGGCTTACAGCTTAATTAAACCCCAAATTCAAAATTAGAATATTGTGAAAAGGTTTTCATATCTGTAAGCCATAATCATCACAATTATAACAAAAAAGGCTTGAAATATCTCACTTTGCATGTAATGAGTCTATATAATATATTAGTTTCACCTTTTAAGTTGAATTACTGAAATAAATTAACTTTTGCACCATATTCTAATGTTTCGAGTTTCACCTGTATAAGCATTGAACATATGTATAACTATATGTACATATTGTTTCTCTTTATGTAGACTGTAAAACTGTGCCGTAATTTTACAGTTACTTACCGCAAAAAAAGCACGGTAAAATACCATTTACATGATTCACGGTTAATTACTGTAATATGCACTGCATTGTGGGTATTTTTAATGAGATTTACTGTAACTTACTGTATATGGGTATTTGCAGTACTTTTCTGTTTACGCAAAAGCAGCAGTGCTACTGTAAAGGGGAACTTACAGTAACTTACCGCAAAAATACAGTAAAATGTCTGTATAGGTATATGACATGTAAACGTATGCATAATTTGTATGCATTCTTATCAAGGTAATTTAATCTAGTCATTTCATTTTATTTATTTTTCTCTTTTCTTGCGTTTATGCATTCATACGTTTACTTTATTTATGTATTCAGGACAACATGTGTGACTTGTACTTATAACATTCAGGAATGAGGACAATGTGAAGTTTTGTTTCAACATATGGTATTGCTGTTCACTGTTTATGTAAAGCTTAATAAAGAATAAAAAAGTGGAAAATAGTTCTTACCAATTTGGAATTCATCATCTTCCGCCAGGATCTCTGCGTTGGCGACGAGTGCGGGAGGTTGACACACACGGAGTTGGTAAGCTGGGGACGAGACGAGCGAGATACGTGATGTTTAGTTGCTTGTTTAAGTGATAACGCTTTAAAACAACCCACACAATTACATCTTAAATCATCACACCTGTCACTGGAGCTTTTCTAAATGCACAACACAATTACACGAGAGTATGAATCATAATCACAGTCTCAGCATCTGCCTTGACAACACTCATTATGCACATTGTCTAATTGCAATGCGTTTCTAAAAGAGGATTTAAGCACCTTCTATCACTGGTGTGTTATGATAATAATCACTATTTTGATGAAACATCTTCTGAAGAGGTAAGATGTTGAGCAGAACATGTCATATTCCCTCACTAAGATGTATAATTCACACATTTTAAGAATTGTTTATACAAACTACATGCTTTAGAGCAGCAATGCTGGGAAATTATGTTCATATATATATATATATATATATATTAGGGCTTTCAAACGATTAATCACGATTAATCGCATCCAAAATAAAAGTTTGTGTTTACATAATATATATGTGTGTATTGTGTATAATTATTTTGTATATAAATGCACACATGTATATATTTAAGAAAAATATGTTATTTATATATAAAATGTTTATATTTATATAAAATTCACATTCAGTCTATATACAGTATATACATGCAAATATTTCTTAAATACACATGCATGTGTGGGTATTTATGTATTAAAAATAATTATACACAGTACACACACACATATATTTTGTAAACACAAACTTTTATTTTAGGTGCGATTAATCGTTTGACAGCCCTAATATATACATGAATATATACATATTCAAAAAGAAAGATAATACTATAATATTAAAAGTATTCATTTTAAATGTCAATGCATAATTTTGCTAATAGATGCAATTAAATATAAAGTAATATATTGTACATGCTAAACAACCTGCTAAAAACTATGATCAAAATAACACAAATGTGGTTTTGCTGTACCATAAAATTATTTATTTAAAATGTAGTAATTTAATTAATTTGCTAATAAATTTAATTAATTTGCTAATAAATTTAATAATTTGTTATTACATTTAATAATTTGTTATTACATTTAAGTAATTTGTTTAATAACTATTAATGTTGAATAAATTAAGTTAAGGGGTTAGTAAAAATAATGAAAATGAAAAAAATTATATAATAAAAATGAAAAATAATTAAAAAGTTTTTTTTTTTCACTGTATACATGAAATATATTAAATGAACCTGCTAATAAACATTAACATTTTCTGTACTTATTATTGGTTATGATTAGACATAAAACATGATAAAAAATGTCAGCATGTAAACGTTTAATGGATAAATGAACTGAAGAAGTGAAGAAGAGTGGCGCTCGCTCATCCTGCCGACACGAGTATGAGGAAGGTTATAACACAGTTAAAGATTTGTTTAAATGAGTTTTCATCCAGCGAACGCTCTCAGTATCTTAACATCATGAAGATTTACACACAGTTAAATGACCTCTATATTGTTAGACGGCGCCACTGATAAAAAAAAGCACATCTCATTTAAAATTCATCATCAGGAGAAAACAGAAACACTCACGACAAACTCAGCTGTTACTACGTTAACACATTAAAAGCAATTTCAAGCTGGAGAATGGGCATTTTGGCAGCTCTGGGACCACAAGCGTCTTATTTTATTATCTTTAAAAATTCTAACGAGCTTTGTGCTTTGCAGCTCTTGACTTAACTTCCTTACGCTGTATTGCTTTATTGGTAAACCTCAAAAGCATCAGCAGAAAAAATGCTAACGCACATATTATTGTCCTTTATCGAATAACACTTTCCCATCACAACGGCGAAACGGATTAGAGAAATCCGATGGGGTTAAAGGTCGTCTGTCGTGATCAGATAATATTTCCCCCGTTGAATGCTCTGTTCAATAACCTAGAGCGCATCGCAAAGCGTCAAACACAAAGTATTGCATGCATATTTCATTGTAAAACCAAAAACCAAAGTCAATTCTAATTAAAACTAGTGTTGGGCAACGATCAATCGCATCCAAAATAAAAGTTTGTGTTTGCATAATATATGTGTGTGTGCTGTGTATCATTATTTTGTGTATATAAATACACACATATGCATGTATTTAAGAAATATTTGCATAATACTGTATATATATGTGTACGTAAGTTATATTATGTATAAATATAAATATTTTATATGTAAAAAATTTAAAATTCGTAAAATATATACATGCATGTGTGTATTTATATATACAAAATAATTATACACAGCATATTTTGTAAACACAAACTTATATTTTGGATGTGATTAATCTTTGCCCAGCTCTAATTAAAGCATCTGTTTGTACGATGCACATATAGTGCATTTCAAACCGTAACTTATGAGGTTTCATAACAGCAGGGATTCTGCCAGAGAAGCCAACTGCGTATGTTTCTGCTCCCGCTCGTTCAGAAATAGGTGTTATTACGGATGATGGAAGTTTCCAAACACATTACAGCGCCATCCACGCCAATAATCGAAGCCATTTTCCAAAGAAACAAGTAATATCATTTCTAGTCGGTGTTTTTGAGAGCAGTAAAACAAAAAGCAAGAGAGCAGAAAGCAGCAATGTAAAACACTTCTGGGAACATAGCGTTGTTTTTATATGTACTTGCTGTTTATACTGTTTTACAGCAATTACTAATTAATTCTGCTTTTGTATTATTCATTTTCACGAATTAATGTTTGATTATTTAAAAATAGTTGGTATTTTGTCCTAACCAACCCCTAACCCTCAACACCATTGGTAAACCTCTTTAAATATTTAACCTAATTTTAACAATATTCTGGTTTTAAATTCAGTTTATTTTGAACAAAAGACCTTATTTTTCAACTTGTGCATGTTCATGTACTTGCTTTTCTTTAACTCGTCTGATATGTGACCGGCTTAAAGTGCAGTAAACGGTAAAACTGTTTGTACCACAATCTAGTGTGTTTATTAGTACAATGATAACTTAAAATAATATGAAAACAAATACCAGGTTACAAGATCAAAAAGCTGGTATGAACAGCTAAAATAATGTGGGCGGAGTCTCTCTGCAAGCGCACTGCACTCGCAACCAAATCAATTACAAACCACAGCCAATCAGAAGAGCGTGTGGGCGGAGTCTCTCTGCAAGCGCACTGCACTCACAACCAAATCAATCACAAACCACAGCCAATCAGAAGAGCGTGTGGGCGGAGTCTCTCTGCACGCACACTGCACTCGCAACCAAATCAATTACAAACCACAGCCAATCAGAAGAGAGTGTGGGCGGAGTCTCTCTGCAAGCGCACTGCACTCGCAACCAAATCAATTACAACCCACAGCCAATCAGAAGAGAGTGTGGGCGGAGTCTCTCTGCACGCACACTGCACTCGCAACCAAATCAATTACAAACCACAGCCAATCAGAAGAGAGTGTGGGCGGAGTCTCTCTGCAAGCGCACTGCACTCGCAACCAAATCAATTACAACCCACAGCCAATCAGAAGAGAGTGTGGGCGGAGTCTCTCTGCAAGCGCACTGCACTCGCAACCAAATCAATTACAAACCACAGCCAATCAGAAGAGAGTGTGGGCGGAGTTTCTCTGCAAGCGCACTGCACTCGCAACCAAATCAATTACAAACCACAGCCAATCAGAAGAGAGTGTGGGCGGAGTCTCTCTGCAAGCGCACTGCACTCGCAACCAAATCAATTACAAACCACAGCCAATCAGAAGAGAGTGTGGGCGGAGTCTCTCTGCAAGCGCACTGCACTCGCAACCAAATCAATTACAACCCACAGCCAATCAGAAGAGAGTGTGGGCGGAGTCTCTCTGCAAGCGCACTGCACTCGCAACCAAATCAATTACAAACCACAGCCAATCAGAAGAGAGTGTGGGCGGAGTTTTTCTGCAAGCGCACTGCACTCACAACCAAATCATTAACAAACCACAGCCAATCAGAAGAGAGTGTGGGCGGAGTCTCTCTGCAAGCGCACTGCACTCACAACCAAATCATTAACAAACCACAGCCAATCAGAAGAGAGTGTGGGCGGAGTCTGTCTGCAAGCACACTGCACTCACAACCAAATAGATAAGCACAAAATCAAATTCATAAATATTTTAACATTTGGAACATCTTTGTTATAGAATACACATGTTCGTTCTTGTTTCTTTTAATTAATTTTCATGATCTGAGGTGAATGATCCATTACCGCTTTCAGTACGGCTATAAATGTCAAACTCACATTAGATACTTTTAACATCAAATAAAGCACATAGTCAACATCTGAGATTATAATTGTTATACTTTATATATTGTTGTTCCAGCCACAACGTCGCAGAAACAGATAGTAGGGAGGTTAAGCCCAAAAAATAGGCCTTTGACTTCAAGTCATGATGCAAAGGTCTCCTTTGGTATGGAAGTACCTTAGGGTCATACAAATAAATTTATCCTAAGACACAAGTGAGATCACACTTTGTATCAGAAATAAACATGTTTTTTCAAAAATACTCTAGAGCCCATATCTTTGCTTCTGTTATCGCTATAATGACAAATTTGGTGTCAAAGTGTACATTCTTGGGGTCAAGGAATCCAATAAAATTGGTTTCAAGTTTAAAAAAATTATAATTTTCCCCATACCATGACAATTGGGGGTAAATATGCACATTTCACATAAAAATTGTCATCAGAGTGACTTTACTTATCTTTTCGTTCAAAAACTTTAATTTTGTATTTAAGCAGTGCAGCTACTTCTGTACATTACATTTGTCCTAAGTAGCATGAGATTTCGACCAGTCAGGAGTAGCCTATAGCATATCAGTTCCTGCAACAACACATCCCATCTGCACCAGGAGCTGTGACAGCTGTTGAAGGTCAGAGGTGACAGGTTAACACTTTGAGGTTCGTATGACTTTCTCATTAAATATATATATTTTTTTAATGTTAGATAACTAATAAATAGCTAGCTAGTTGACTATGGAAAAAAAAACCTTAGAGGGAAAACCTCTTTTCTCGAGAATACTGAAGCCAAAAATTATCCTTATAATTTGTATTAATTTAAAACACACTTGCTGCAGCTAGCAGACCTAGGCGAGGCAGCTCGCGCGCCTATTGGATGCTATGCGGCAACTGCTGCAACCTATCGAGGCACTGCTCGTGACGTAAGCACCAATGAGTGGGCGAATGGGCGTGGCTTATGCCTATATAAGCCAGAGCTCTATAAGATGCTCCTTGGTTTTCATCGACTGAAGCGAAACCAGATGGTAGCACAAGCACGGCAGGGTTACGCAACACTCATTCCCTCTTCTAGAGAGAACCGAGGTTACGTTAGTAACCGTGACGTTCTCTTACGAGAGTACTCTCGTGTTGCGTAAGCTAGCTTACGCTACGGGAATCCAATTTAAAACGCCGTGCGTGCTAAATCTACCACAACACTGACCCAAGGGCGAGCGCCCTGAGTTCATATGATATGGGGATATAAAAAGCCGACATTGGGAATGGGCTTAATAAGAATGATATAAGGTAAACGTGGTTACCTTAAATGCATAGAGGGTGCTTAACACGGTATAACAGTCAGGGGAGGCAATAGCCTGCCTGAACTGAAAACTTTGCAGTCCGCGGAACCGAGTCCGGCAGAACTGAGCAGATAAACTAAACTGACAACAGTCTAGCTTGGAGCGCGGGAACTTCCAGGTTATAGAACCCTATAAATGTAGACAGAGAGGCCCAGCCTGCCGCCATACAGATATCGTGAAGGGAAATCCCACTGGACCAGGCCCATGAAGAGGCATGCCTCTAGTGGAATGAGCTCTGACGCCCAGAGGGCAACGAAGGCTCTTAGATGTATAAGCCAGTGAGATAGCGTCCACTTTCCACCTGGAAAGGCTATGTTTCGAGGCAGCTAGACCTTTAGATCGGCCACCAAACGAAACAAATTGCTGTCCTGACCGTCTGAAAGCAGCCGAACGTTCCAAGGGCCCTAACCAGGCAAAGGAGATTCACGTCAGACTCGCTGTCAGATCCGAAGAGAGAATGTCAGATTGAAGAGGCGGTGGTACCAGTACCAGTCGGTCGCCTTCCAAGGTTTCAGAGCTGCGACGCATTTCTGATTGACCCTGAGGCGAAACAGATCAGAGGCCCAAGCTTGAGACGGCACTCGTGCTTTCAGCCACCACTGCAGTGGGCGCATGCGAAGCAGATCCAGCTGGAGTACTGATGATGATGAGGCCATGAGGCCCAGCATCTTCTGAAATCTCTTGAGCGGGACTATAGTGCCGCAATGTTCAGTATGCGCTCTGGCGATAGTCGCGCTGTCATTGACAGCGAGTTCAGCTCTGTGCCCAGAAAGGATATTTCCTGGCTCTTCGCCCAATTGACTGTGAGACCAAGATTCTCGAGGTGTTCGAGTAATATGGTCCTGTGTTCTATGAGCTCTGAATGAGATCGAGCTAGAATCAGCCAATCGTCCAAATAGTTCAAAGCTGGCATTCCCTGAAGTTTCAGGGGCGCGAGAGCCGCGTCCATGTACATCATAATATACAGGATGCCAGGGACAGGCCGAACGGTAGGACTGTGTATTGATATGCCTGGCCCTCGAAGGTGAATCTCAAAAATCGCCTGTGACGAGAGAATGTCAGACTCGCTGTCAGATCCACAGAGACTTGTGCTCTGAAAGGAGTGGCAAGTACTTTGGGGACATAATCATGTCTTGGTTTGAGGATGACCTTGGAGTCATTAGGCCCAAACTCAAGGCACGACGCACTAACAGAAAGTGCGTGTAAGTCACCCACCAGCTTGACTGAGGCGATAGCCACCAGAAAGGCGGTTTTCAATGAGAGATACTTAAGGTCCACAGACTGTAGAGGTTCAAAAGGGGCACCCTTCATGGCCTCCAGGACCAAGGAAAGGTCCGAGGGGGGGCGAGGAGGGTTCATCCTTCTAGCTCCCCTGAGGAAGCGGACTACAAGGTCGTTCCTACCCAGTGACTGGCCATGCGAATATTTGACAAACGCAGCAATAGCCGCCACATATACCTTGAGCATGGATGGGGATCTACCCTTATCCAAGAGCTCCTGTAGGAAGGAGAGAACCTCCGACACCCCACAATCTTGTGGATCCAGGTTGCGAGCTGAGCACCAACCTGAGAACACTGACCACTTGGAACCATAAAGCCATCTAGTAGAGGGCGCTCTAGCTTGCGTAATCGTGTTTAACACTCCGTCGGGGAGACTGATGGGTACCCGTTGATGGCCCACACATGCAGAGCCCAAAGCTCGGGTCGTGGGTGCCAAATCGTACCCCCGGCCTGTGAGAGGAGATCTCTCCTCAATGGGACAGGCCACGGAGGCAAGCTCTGAAGCTGCATCAGCTCCAGAAACCAAACTTGGTTCGGCCAGAACGGAGCTACTAGAAGTACACAGGAACCGTTCTCCCTTATAGGCTTGATTACCTGTGGTAACAGCATGATCAGAGGGAAAGCATAGAGAGGGCGGCTGGGCCAGTGATGGGCAGCCCAGCCGCCAGTGATGGGCTGGGCCAGTGATGGGCTGGGCCAGTGATGGGTGCTGAACCCATACAAGGATGCGTTCTGCCAGTGCATGAAGGTTCCGTGATCTCAGACTGCCCTGGCGATTTATGTAGGAAACCACCGACATGTTGTCCGTGCGGACAAGGACATGGTGGCCCTTTAGAAGGGGAAGGAAGAACCGCAAGGCGTTCTCGACCGCCTTCATCTCTAGACAGTTTATGTGCAAGCTCTTTTCTTGGCTTGACCACAGGCCAAAAGTCGGTCTGCCCTCAAAGAGGGCGCCCCAGCCCGAATTTGAGGCGTCTGTCAAAACCACTATCAGTTTAGAGATTACTCCCAGGTTTACACCTGTCTGATACCAGTCGACCGCCTTCCAGGGCTCCAGAGCTGTGACACAGTTCTGAGTTACCTTGAGACGTAAACGACCGGATGCCCATGCTCGACGCAGGACCCACGTCTTCAGCCAGTGCTGTAAAGGGCGCATGCGAAGCAGACCTAAACGAAGAAATTATTAAGTTGTGAATGGACTGTGTGTTTGGCATGCGTTTTTTAATAAAAAATTGCATACTTCACCTCCAATTGTCATGTTAAGGACAACATTATTGTTTTTTAGTCTTGGAACCTATTTTATTGGACTCCTTGACCACAAAAATGTACCCGTTGATACCAAATTTGTCATTATAGCTATGACAGAAGCAAAGATATGGGCCTCTCAAGTATGGTCGGCGGCCATTTTTAAAAAATGTGTGTATATAAGATACAAAATGTGATCTCACTTGTGTCTTAGGATAAATTTATTTCTATGGCCCTAAGGTACTTCCATACCAAAGGGGACCTTTGCATCATGACTTGAAGTCAAAAGTCACTTAACCTCCCTACTAAGAAGCCGTTTCTAAAGTAGAATTGTCGCTGCTGGTTAGGACAAAAACTCTGATTGACATGGAAAATATGCTTTTTAATGCGTCTCACAGCCTTTAAATCACATCTGGTGTGACACTGAAAGGCTCGAACATTCAAATTTTAATGGCTGCACCTGTTCTTTTGTTAAAAATAAGGTGGAAAGATAATAAAAAATGTAATCATTTCAATGGGTCTAGTCTTTGCATCAGTTTGAGGTTTAAAGGGATAGTTCACCCAAAAATTATTTACTCACCCTGAAGTCATCCTAGGTGTATATGACATTCTTCTTTCAGACGAACACAATCAGAGTTATATAAAAAAATGTCCTGGTTCTTCCAAGCTTTATAATGGCTGTGAAAAGTCAATAAAAGTGTATCTATCCATCATAAAAGTGCATCTATCCATCATAAAAGTGTTTCTGTCCATGATAAAAGTGCATCTATCCATCATAAAAGTGCATCTGTCCATCATAAAAGTGCATCTGTCCATCATAAAAGTGCATCTGTCCATCATAAAAGTGCATCTATCCATCATAAAAGTGCATCTATCCATCATAAAAGTGTATCTGTTCATCATAAAAGTGTATCTGTCCATGATAAAAGTGCATCTATCCATCATAAAAGTGCATCTATCCATCATAAAAGTGTATCTGTCCATCATAAAAGTGTATCTGTCCATCATAAAAGTGCATCTGTCCATCATAAAAGTGCATCTATCCCTTTAATTCAGCTCTCCTCTATAGGTGGCGCTGTCACACAAAAAACAGGAATATAGTACAGCATATGTACACCTGAATGTACATAATGCAATTTCACGGCACAGTTTGAGCTGAATGTGTACGTTCACAGCGTATGTAAAGAACATGTTCTGTGGGCGTAAGGGGATAAGCCAGGATAATCAAACCTGACAACAAACAACACACAGACCATCAGCAAACCAAGCCCTGGTGAACGAGCAACATTAAAGCGGGAAACTGCTCACCATGGAAACGCAGAACAAAGAATCCGCTGGTGCTGAAGTCGCTGTGGAACTTTAGCAGGATCTGATTGGACGTGCTGGAAACGAACTCCTGAGACGAGCTCCCGCTGAACTGACCGATCTGAGGAGATGCTTGGTCAGGGCCGTCCCTACAGGAGACAATAGAGACGGGCATTTAAAACATCCTTGACTTCTTCTGTTTGCTGATATAATACTCTCTCTCTCTCTCTCTCTCTCTCTCTCTCACGTCTGGCGGGATCATATAAAGAACAGCTTTTCTGTCGTTCTCATTCAAAACCCTCAAGAGTGAGTTACACGCTTAAAGCAGAGCGATGAAAACACTGACCTTGCTTCTCAATCTGTCAAAATCATGTAATTGCATAGTGGTTTTTAATTAGGAAGACGCTTTTATGAAACTATTTTGAAACCATCAGATTACAGAAAGGTAGAATAAAAAAAACTAAAAGCTTTCTAAACTATACTCAACTTTAGTGTGTCGTGCAGAAAATAACAGTTTTTATCAAGGTTATGCATCAATGGCCGTTCATTTATGAGTTGAACCATTAAATCATAAAATTATTATCATGGGAAACCTTTTTAAAGTTGAGCATATTCATTAAATATATATGACAGATAGATATAAAGTATTGGTCTTAAGCTGTAACTGTGAATGCTTATTATAAAATTGTAAAACAGATCGGCTACTTCAAGCCTGTATTATAATAATGGTGTTCATAATGCACATTATATGCATTATATCGCTTCATAAATAACTGTAACCAAAGTTAAAATGCATTATAATATTTGGAGATTCCTTGTTGCATCTGAAACTGGCTGTTTGTCGTGTGTTTTAATGCATTATACTTTCTAAAGGTGTGTTCGATGAAGGTTATTATTCATGAGGTGCATTGCAATGTATAATAAATGCATTAAAACACTTTTATAATGCATTATGCATAAAGGCTTTAAGTGAAGTGTAACACAGAGACTAATGTAAACTTTTCCTCTATAGTTTATCCTCTGACGTGTTGATGTTTGTGGGAAATGTCCTACTTGCCCCACACAGACAGATTTTGCACCGTGAGAATGAAACGATTAAATGAAACTGTCAGTTTTCACTTTTGTACCTGGAAGACTTCTGTATGTAAACGACCCTTTGCATGAGAAAGAGTAACAACAGCATTGAGCTTTGAATATGCATTGATATGTAAATTTGGGAGGTCATACTCGATGATAAATTACTTCTGAATACGCCGTTCCTGGGGAAGGATTTATACGGAGTACATCAAACCCTTTTATTTTGGAAAAGCAAGAAAAATCCTATTTTCCATGATGTGAACACAAGCGTCAACATTTTGCATTCGCACAGCCACTTGACACCTCAGCACTAATGTTCGCTCAAGGAGAAAATATATGGAAGAGAGAGAAATGTGTGAAACAAAACAGATAAAAGGCTAAAAGTGTTACGCAAGCCTCAGATCAGCAGCATTAGAAGCGTGTGGACAAGGACACACTCTCTGCTGGAGTTCTTGACAAATCATTTTGTTGGATCCAAACTCACACTTGGTAACTTGTTCTTTTATTTTTTACCGATCATTCGGTGGGTTTAAACCAGAGACTGTAAATAAAGATGGACGACGCCCCTTCACTCTCTTCCATCGGTGAAAAGTGAAGCCGCCAAAGTCCTAATATGGCGCTGACATCTTGCGCAGATTTGGGACCCGAGACCCGTGAAGTAAAGCCGCGATATCAGGGTCTCACACACACTCCCGCAGAAACCGTTAGTACAGTTCACTGCAGAACAACTCGTGTCAGTGTGAAATAAACAGTTACGGACACGTAGAAATTAAAGCTGAAGCTCCTCCCGAAAATCCCCCAAAAAGTCCGTTGGTGCCTCAGTGACTTCACTCAGAGAAGCTGTCAATCATGACGTCACATTCCCGTGTTTATAGCATCAAATATCTAACTAAGACCAAACTTATTTTAAAATAACGAACACTTGAACTTACATCAGCGTGATAAAAAACTACCTAAAATGACAGAAAATATTTTTGGAAAAAATTTATTTGAAGTGTAATTTGATTGTTTAGTTTTCATCACGTCCATTAGACTTCGTGTACCTCGTTCCCACCAAAAAAGAACTGGTGCTGGTTCAAAGTTGGTTCAAGTTGCGAACCTTCTCAGAACCTGTTTGTTTTTCCACTGACTAGAGCCCAGCGAACGCTGTCGTTACGTCACTGTGTACGTCGCCATACGTCTTAGCTTTCCCATTCCCGTCGTGTTGTTGGTCAGCTATACTAGGACCAGCCACCGGGGGGCGATCGAGACCCTTTAGCTTCACTATTCAGCACTTGTGCGGCACACTTGGTTTAAACCCATAGATATATACACTAGATGTCACCATGCGTCTAAACCGCCGCCATCTTGGAACAGGGGTCTTGTCATAGGAAGTAGCTCTAGGTAACGCTGCTTTCTCCGCCTGTACTTCGAATTCATGGATTTTCGAACTTTTGTGCTGCGTATGGATGTTTCGCACGAACAAAATCTGAACTAGGAAGAATGTTTTTAACATTTTCTCTGGACTCAATGATAAATACGTCTGACCATTGGAACGAACAAAAAAAAAGCATTCATGGCGATTTATGGTGATTTTATTTCCGTTAGACCTTTGTCTATATTGACGCTGATGCATTAAAGAGGAGGGGCTTCCCTGTCCCATGATGGCGGCTCTATTGACGCATTCGTTCCAATGAATTGCCGCAGCCAAGGCGACATCTAGTGTATATATCTATGGTTTAAACCAAGCGTGCCGCACAAGCCCTGAAAAGTGGAGCCAAAGCGTCTCGATCGCCCCCCGGTGGCCAGTCCTAGTATAGCTCATAAACCCCGCCTCCCCATGCTATTCAACCGTGAGACCAACTAAACAATTAAATTACACTTCAAATATCATTTTTCCAAAGATGGTTTCTGTCATTGACTGTAGTTTTTATCACGCTGATGTAATTTAAAGTGTTTGTTTTTAAAATAAGTTTGTTTTTAGTTAGTTATTTGATGCGGTGGTGTGACGTCATGATTGACAGCTGTGATTGACAGGTTCTCTGAGCGAAGTAGTCACTGAAGCACCAACAGACTTTTTTCGGGATCTTTGGAGGACTGAGGAGATTGGAGCTTTAAATTTAATTTCTAAATTTCTATAATTAATTTTAAAAAGGTGCAGGAGCGTGTGCTTGCGATTGATTCTGCGAGAGTGAGGGCGGGGCCTTGATTTCACGGCTTTACTTCCTGCTCACTACTTTACTTCCTGCTCACGACTTTACTTCCTGCTCACGACTTTACTTCCTGCTCACTACTTTACATCCTGCTCACTACTTTACATCCTGCTCACTACTTTACTTCCTGCTCACGACTTTACTTCCTGCGCACTACTTCACTTCCTGCGCACTACTTTACTTCCTGCTCACTACTTTACTTCCTCTTTACTTCCTGCTCACTACTTTACTTCCTGCTCACTACTTTACTTCCTGCTCAGGTCTGGTCCCGAGATCGCTACTGCGCAGACTCAAGTCCCAAGATGTCAGCGCCATATCGGGACACTGGCGGCTTCACTTCTGACCAATGGAAGAGAGCGAAGGGGCATCGTCCATATTTTTTACAGTCTATGGTTTAAACAGTAGCACTCAATAACGCCATCAAGAAACAGCGGTTTTCATTTAGTGTCAAATAAAAAATGCTTGGCATTGAACTCGCTAGACATCGCCCAAAAAAAGGATATGTATTATTTGTTCATCACTGGCCTTTTAAAAACATAACATTAATTAATTATTTAAATAAATCTTTAACTTTTTAATATTTATCGTATTAAGAAAAGTAATTATGAATTTGCATTAAATAGTTCTCATAGACTCCGAAACCCTAAAATAATCAGTACCTCTATCCTAAACCCGAGGTTATTCTCTGGCATTACACTCGTGTGTGAGCTCTGTCGGTCCTGTGGTTATAGAGCTCAGCAGATGCTGGTGTTTAGGTGCGGACTCTTCTAAAGCGCCGGCAGGACTCGTACCAGATGGTGATGTAGTCGTAGATGGGCTCGGTGTTGAGCACGGTGAAGTTGATGTGGATGCCGTTGCCTGGAGGGACTCGGATGCTCCAGATGCAGTCTTTAAGATTGGGGTAATCGGCCGGGTGTCCCGGAGAGTAGATGGTGCCGTTGAGCGCTGTGATATTACCACCGCACAGAGCTGGAGGAAGGCCAATCAAAACGGAGAATCACAATGCCTTATACAGCTGCAATAATGCAGTGACGACAAACTTAAGTTCAGTTTAATGTATGCAGAAAAGCATTCATATGCATTTACCACTGAAGCTTTTATAGAATTTACAGTAACACTTTACAATAAGGTTCGTAAGTTAACATTAGTTAACGTTATACAGCATTTATTAATCTTTGTTAATGTTAATTTCAACATTTACAAATACTTTATTCAAATCTTGTTAACATTAGTTAATGCACTGTGAACTAACATGAACAGCTGTATTTTATAAACTAATATTAACAAAGATTAACAAATACTCTAACAAATGTATTGCTCATGGTAAGTTCATGTTAGTTTATATATCACCTAATGAACCTTATTGTAAAGTGTTAACAAAACATGAAACCCTTTCTGGCCTGGTTTCACACACAGAGCTTAGATTAAGCCAGGATTAGGTCTTTTTTTTAAGTACTAAATTGAGTTATTTTTCTACACACAAAACAATGTCAAAATGCAGGTCTTGGTGAGTATTCTCGTAAACACAGTCAGTAATGTTTTAAGTGAACTTAAATAGTTAAGAAAGAAAACACGTGTAACAGTATATTGGATCCGTGCTTCATAATTAATAAAGTAAACCTAACTCAGAAATTGGGCTCTATATGAGTTCAGTGATTCAAGTCAAATGATGATTATGTTAAAACATAACCAACACCATCATATCACCTTTTCTATTTGTTCATCTGGCTGTTATAGTACAGCAGCCAAAAAAAATCTAAAGTTAATGATTTAAGGGTCAAGAGCCCAACTAAAACAAACACTGATCACCATAATGGTGACTTACAATTACGGTTTTCTCCTTCAGTGATTCTGCTTGTTAACATCAGGTGTCTTCAATGTTGGCAATCAAAAATAAAGACTTCTTAATTCATCTTTGACGTCCGTCTGTTATTCAGATATTTTTGTTTAAAAAATGTTTTGTTGTAAATTGTACTCATTTTAAATGGTTAACTTTTAAGGAATTAATTTGATTAATTATTACTCAATTCAAATTTGTTAAATTTAATTCATAATATTGCTTGTAATCTGTTGCCACATAATTTTTTTGAGTAGATATAGCGTATTCATTTTTACAGTGCAGGTCTTAAAGTGACAGCAGACAAAACACCGACTATCTTAAGCCTCGTCTGTGAAACCGGGGGAATATTTCAGTATTTTCTGTAAGAAGTGCGAGAAGACGAAAGGTTTGTTGGGTACCATCGCATCGAGGCACGGGATGGTTCCAGTTGCGGCTGATGCCATGCAAACACGTGAGCGCCGATTCGCCCAGAAGTGTGTATCCCGGCAGGCACTGGAACGAGATGGTCATTCCCACGCCGAAATCACTGCCGATCACCAGTCCGTTCCGGAAGGGCCGCGGATCCGGACACCTCTGCAGCTCATAAGCTGAACACACAAGCAAACACTGTGTTACTTACTTATGATTTAATCCAGTGAGAAGCCATAATGAACACCAATGTCAATTATATAGCAGGGGAGTGTTGGGTGTAACAAATTATAAGTAATGTAATCTGATTACTTTTTACAGATTACTTCAATGTTTTCATTAAAGAAAGCCTCTGTGCATTACTTCCGATTTCCTTTAACGTGGGGACAGGAGAGCTGTCAGTTACTCAGTTGATAAAGTAACTCAGATATATTGTTGTACATTTAAACCTGCCAAATGCCGGTGTATTTCAGTAGTGGCGTGTAACTCCTATAGCGACTCACATTAGCGGGTTACTTCACATAAAGCCGCCTCTGAGCACTAAATTTAGTTATTTTTTGCTAGTTATTATGCTTGAACAGTCAAATAATACACAAAAAATAATGTCAAAATGCCGGTCTTAGCAAGTATTTTCAGTGAAAGTAAACAGGTGAGAAAGTAAATGAATGTGTAACAGTATAATGGATCTGTGCGTCAGGTCTTAAAGTGACAGTAACCTAATAAACCTGCTGACACAAGGAACACCAATGTCAATTATATAGTGGGGCAATGTCGGATGTAACAAATTACTTTTTTACAGATTACTTCAATGTTTTCATTAAAGAAAGCCTCTGTTTCTCTCAACATGTGGACAGGAGAGCTGTCAGTTACTCAGTTGATAAAGTAACTCAGATATATTGTTGTATATTTAAAAGCAGTGTTGAGTGTAACACATTACAAGTTACATACTCAGATTACCTTTTTATCAAGTAACATCCTCTAACTTTCATTAACTTGACATTAAAACCTAATAAAAGCATCCAAACAAAGGCACCTATTGAAAATGAACATGTACATTTGATTGTGCAGGAACTTCTCCTATGGCTTATAGAAATTATGGAAGACAAAGTTCTAAACTAGTTTAGTTTAATTTCAATAAACGTATTGTCCATGATGTGGAAAATGCTTAGACTATAATTATTAATGAAAGCATAAAATAACTTTGGATTTAATATTCTAATTCTAAGTAATTTAGAAAACATAAAGAGTCATAATTATCATCTAAAATGAAATGTCTAAACTTAGCAGACTGGCCACACACACACACACACAAAAGCAATAAATATGTTGTGACTAATAGTGAAACGTTCTGTCAAGGCAAGCGGTTTCACTGAGGATGAGAGCTTCTATTTATTACTTCAAACCCTCAAGTGAAGAGACACATCTTACTGTTCAGGAACCATAAAGTCAGAATACTGACACATTCCTGCTGTCTAAACCACAAAGACACAAGGGGTGGAATATAAAAATAGACTTTTAAAACTTCTTAATAAATCTTGCTAGGGATTTCAGGGTGGTTGTCAGATGAAACCCGTCTAAAGGGCCGTTCACAACAAAAACAAAAACAATAACTATAACTATATTAGCATCCACACATATCGTTCTGTAAATTCTGTGTATGTCTCTTTAAATGCACATGCTCTTTAAAGCAGGGTGGATTATGATTGGCTGTCAATGAACGATTTTTAGAGCTATATCTTTATTTTTATATGTGCGAGTGAATCCGTAATCACTTACTAAAGTAAAAGCACACCTGTCTTCAGGACATCATTCATGAACAAAAGGGAAGAGTTTAACACTTGGATCTGCTTGAATCTCTAATCATACAGTATTAGCAATAGTTAAAGGAATGGTTGATTATGATTTCAATCTTCTAACTTTAGTTAGTGTGTAATGTTGCTGTTTGAGCATAAACAACATGTGCAAAGTTACAACGCTCAAAGTTCAAAGCAAAGGGAGATATTTTCTTTGACAGAAATCACTTTTTAAGGACTACAACAAACGGCTGGTAGGAACTACAATGAGCTTCTTCAAGGGTTAGTGACATCACTAACCCTAAAATTTACATAAACCCCGCCCCCGGAACACGATTTATAGATTATGATGACAGAATATGCTAATCAATAACTAGAAGATAGTTAACTCCACATAAGCTTCATAAATTCATCAACTAACATTCAGAAATTTCCTGTTGCTTCTACATGTTGTCACTTCTTCTTGAGTCTCTCCATCTTTGTCTGACTCCGGTTTGAACATAAAAGCCTAAAAGTTTTTGAAATGTTCAGTGCATGTGTATGTGAGGTAATCAGAGCTGCTAACACACACACACACACACACACACACACACAAGCTCTTGAAGCTCCGCCCCTGTGCCGGGAGCAGCAGCTCATTTGCATTTAAAGGAACAGACACAAAAACTGTGTGTTTTTGCTCACCCTCAAAAAGTGACAATTTTAA
The DNA here is from genome assembly GCF_029890125.1 of Rhinichthys klamathensis goyatoka. Lineage (NCBI taxonomy): Eukaryota > Metazoa > Chordata > Actinopteri > Cypriniformes > Leuciscidae > Rhinichthys > Rhinichthys klamathensis. The sequence goes on from NW_026606812.1 coordinate 248,015, forward strand.
CATGCTTAAAAAATATCTGTGGGGTATTTTGAGCTAAAACTTCACATACACACTCAGGGGACATCAGAGACTCATTTTACTTCTTGTGAAAAGGGCATTTTAGGACGCCTTTAAGCTATCCTTAGATAACAGTACAGTCGAAATGGTGCTGTTAATTGAAAAGACACTGCTGTTAGTTTTAGTGCTGTGTTTTAATGCTGTGCTGTAGTTGTTTGCATGGTCAAATCCTCTCAGAAAAGCTGCGTCTTTAAATTCATCCCATTGAAAGCACCACAGCTGGACATACACATTCCTTCAAGCAAATTAATTATACAGGGCTTTCCCGCTAAGACCGATCCGTCGTTCAGGCACTTCTGGATATGTTGGAGCTGCACGAGGATGGATAGAATATGCTTGTGGACGTGCGTTGACTGAACTCAAAGAAAACAATTGGTTATATTCTTTATCCTGTTATTGCGAGAAGGGGTGTAACAGTGTGTGTCCACTGCAAAAAAAATGAAAATCTGTGAAATTTACGGTAGCAACATTTTAGGTTTTACAGACTTTACTTAAATTTACAGTAACAAAGCATATTTCAGTATCTGATATAAAGTTAATGTACCGATCTATTGAAGTACTAATATCTGTTTTGTACCACTGTAATACACTGACAACAACCAATCACAGCGGAGATGAGAGTCACATGATGAATCAAAGCTTTTCCACAAGATGAGAAAGTTAATATTAATATACAGAAGCTGCACAGTCATTCACACAAACACTGAACACCATCATAACACTCACGACATTTTAAAAATGCAATAAACATTAATTTAACAACATTAAATGTAACATAAAACCCTAATGTACCTGATTAGAAAAAAAAAAGTTATGAAGAAACATATTTCAACAAAAATACATCAAATGTGAAGCGTCACGCAGGGAATTGTGGGAATGTCAATTTACGGTTTTTCACTGTAAACTATACAATGACTTGTTCTTTTTCACTTCCAAAAACTGTAAATTTAACGGTATTTTAAATGTACGGTTAGATCTATCACAGTTATTCACCGTATAGTACAGAAACTTTGTTAACCAATTAACAGTTTTTCACCGTAGCATTTTTACAGTCTTTTACCGTTAAAATCAGGATAATGTTTTACAGTGTCTGGCCAGGTTCAGTAATATCTAATCCGGCTTACCCTCGTAGGTGATGTGGAAGCCGGGCTTGTTCTGCGAGTAGTCGCTGTGAAAGAAGAAGCTCGTCTCGTGGGTCGTGCTGAAGAAAGACTCGGGAACAGCAGGCCCACTGAACCTGTCGATCACCGAACCCGAATCCAGCGTCCCGCCGCGCACTTCCAGGTAATCGTGAACAGACTCCGTGGAGAAGTTCAGGAACTGCAGGTGAATCCCTGTCCATGAACAACAGGAGGAGAGATGAGGAGTATTTTAACAACGAGATGCTCGAAGAAAAGAAGAAAAATGGGTTATACTTTACAATTAGGCTCATTACTTAACATTAGCTAATGTATTAACTACACTCTGGAAAATGATGGGTTGTTTCAACCCAAATTTGGGTCAAATATGGACAAACCCAGCCATTGGGTTAATTTTTTAATCCAATGGTTGGATTCGTCCATATTTGACCCAAATTTGGCTTGAAACAACCCTGCGTTTTCTAGAGTGTAAAATGAACTAACCATGAATTGTTACTGAATTCATTAATCTTTGTTAATGTTAGTTAATAAAAATACAGCTGTTCTATGTTTGTTCATGTTAGTTCACAGTGCATTAACTAATAAGATTTTAATAAAATATTAGTAAATGTTGAAATTAACATTAATAAAAGATTAATAAATGCTGTATACGTGCAGTTCATTATTATTTCATGCTAAGTAATGTAGTTATGTAATGTTAACTAACGGACACAAGGATACAAACGAAAGTTACAGGATACAAACGAAAGTTACAGGTTCAAACGAAAGTTACAGGATACAAACGAAAGTTACAGGATACAAACGAAAGTAAAAGGATACAAACGAAAAAGTTACAGGATACAAACGAAAGTTACAGGATACAAACGAAAGTAAAAGGATACAAACGAAAGTTACAGGATACAAACGAAAGTTACAGGATACAAACGAAAGTAAAAGGATACAAACGAAAAAGTTACAGGATACAAACAAAAGTGAAAGGATACAAACGAAAGTGAAAGGATACAAACGAAAAAGTTACAGGATACAAACGAAAGTTACAGGATACAAACGAAAGTTACAGGATACAAACGAAAGTTACAGGATACAAACAAAAGTTACAGGATACAAACAAAAGTAAAAGGATACAAACGAAAGTTACAGGATACAAACGAAAGTTACAGGATACAAACAAAAGTTACAGGATACAAACGAAAGTAAAAGGATACAAACGAAAAAGTTAGAGGATACAAACGAAAGTTACAGGATACAAACGAAAGTAAAAGGATACAAACGAAAAAGTTACAGGATACAAACGAAAGTAAAAGGATACAAACGAAAAAGTTACAGGATACAAACGAAAGTAAAAGGATACAAACGAAAAAGTTACAGGATACAAACGAAAGTTACAGGATACAAACGAAAAAGTTACAGGATACAAACGAAAGTTACAGGATACAAACCAAAGTTACAGGATACAAACCAAAGCCGACGGGAAGTTTAACCGTCCAGTTGCAGTCAAGCCCACTGGGATAATTCCCAGGAAAACCGGGACTCAGGATAACTCCATTCATTTCGGACAGGAATCCTCCACACTGAGCTGGAGAGTCGAGAGGCAACAGAGAGTCAGTGACGAACATGCACACAATACTGGATCATACACGCAATGTACAGTTGATTATCAAACAGATATTCATCAAGTCCAAACTCCATTACAGATCTAGTGATAGACAAAAATATCTAATTTGCACACTTGTGTTCTCTCTTCATATATATTTTAAATGACATCATGAATTTACACTTCAATATTGTTGAACACTTCATATTGTTGTGATGAAACACATGAAACAATGAAATCAAATTAGATGAAACAACACAAATTCAGTTCTAAATTAAATCAAGGTTAAGTTTTGAATCCACATTCAATTGCTCAATTTAAGGAAGTAGCATTAAAATGGAATTAAACAAAAATAAAACAATGAATTATCTTTCAGTTCATAAAATGAAACTACAAATTCAGTGTTCTACATTTAATCGAGCTTAACTTTTAAATCAAAAGTCAATTGCTGAATTTAAGGAAGTAGAATTAAAATAGAATTAAATAAAAATAAAACAATAAATAAACTATTTTTCAGTTTCCAGTATCATGCAATGTAAAGCCCAATGCAATACTGAGAGAGAGAAACGATCAGATATTCATCAAGTCCAAACTCCATTACGGATCTAGTGATATGCAAAATGAACTCATTTGCACATATAAGAGAGCCTCGTGTTCTGTCTTCATATAAATAACAATGCAATGATGTGCAATAAGAAATGCTTTCAAATGCTAATGGAATAAATGTGCAGCGTTCATTTTGAGAAAATGATACATGTGTTATGTTTTCTCATAATGACTTTTTAAATTATTACCAGTATAGAACTCACTGGGATTGAAGACTGAAGTATATCCTCTTTATTTTACTGCGGTGTGTGTGTGTGTGTGTGTGTGTGCGTATCTCCCTGCTTGTGTTTGCATTCGTCTTATTGGCGAGTGTGTAATGAATGGCCTGTTGGACTCGCTGTCCATTTACAGTGCTTTAGAACAGCAATTGAAATGTCAATAGAGAACATCGAATCTTCTGTTTGCCCTGAAGGAGTTCGAATCAATTACACTTCAAGTGTCATTCTTTAAAACACAGTCATGGTGAATGTCAACAACCGAGTCATGGTACAACCCATCAATTTCAGCAAGTAGAATTAAAATGGAATTAAATTTAAATAAAAACAATAAAAAAGTATTTTTCAGTTCATAAGATGAAACACCACAAATTCAGTGTTCTAAATTAAATTGTGCTGTGTTATTTCTATATAAAAATGTCAAAAGATTATAAAGTATTTGCTCTGGCTCTTGTTTTAAATGATTTTGTTCCGTTGTCGTCCTCTGTTGACGTTCTACAAGCAGAATGTGGCGGTTGGTCGGTGTGGAATTAGCCCCGCCCCTCCTCCACTGTGATTGGACGGCTGTGTAAAAGGTGCCTAACTTTTACATTTAAATTCAATTGCTGAATTTAAAGCTGCAGTCCGGCATTTTTCCTCTTTGTCACCATCTCTGTTTGAAATCTGTAATTGCACTTATTCGCGGAATTATTAACTTTGCGTGAGTTGCACATCGGCATGAAACAGCGCGGATGAACACAATGTTTTGAGACTGCGAGTCTGTCAGTCACCGCGCCGATGTGGAAACTGGCATTCAGAATCACACATTCTACTTTTGGAAGTAGGCCTACAGTATGACCATGACAACATACGAATTTTCATCGGAAAATGTCATCTGAACAAGTAAGTAACATCCACATCAACTAAGGGGGGAAAGCCTTGCAGTAAATCGTGCTGATTAAATATAACGATCGCGTCAAACCTTTCAAATTATACTTTGTTCTCAAATTATCAACATCAGCATTGTGACTACATTTATTGTGTATTATGATTACCCTGTAGTTCAGTTTCTATTTCTGTGCAGTCTATTTTCTAATTGTCATACCAATAAATTAATGTTTCTTTACTGGTTTTCTTTGAGAAAAAAAGAAAAGAAAAAAAAACACGTATCTGTAATCCGATGCATATTTAAAACTATATATAATTTCGGAGGAGGCCGGTTTGGTTTGCTTGGAGTAGAGGTGAATTGCTCCCTCTCATAGCTAGCTCAAAATATTTACCATAATAGCTAAACGAATAAAGACAGGAAACTCCGTAACTGTGTGAATTAAGCGAACAAGTGTGCTACTGTTACACGATTGAACTATTGAAATGTCTTACCTGTCCTAAAAGAAAAAAAGCCGTCTCTGCGTCCGTTTTGAACCGATGTTTATCCTTGTTTTCGCGTGGGCCAGTTGCAGTCTCTTTTTTCTCTAACGTTACCCACTCCGAAGTCCGAATTATTTGGGGTTTTACAAGTGGTGAATGTCCAGTTGTCACTGGTGATTGTCGTTTGAACCTTTCTGGATCCGCCATAAGTTTAATTATTTAATGCTGTGAGAAAAGGCTAAAAATGTCCACCTCCAACATCCTCACGCAATATAGCCGACTAGCCGGGACGCCTTCTTTATGTGTACAGATGTGACGTAATGACGCAAAGACATGCTCGAATTTCCCGCGGAAATCCACCAGTACCACTGGAATTAAAATCATTATTACAAGCTAACCGTTTTGAATCGGGCAAAAGCAAGCAGATATTTTTGAACACTGGCTGGTTATGTTTTTTTTAATTATTATTATTTTGGATAATTTTTAACCCAAAAAAGTTACGGACAGCAGCTTTAAGGGAGTAGAATTAAAATGGAATTAAATTCAAATAAAACAATATTTTTTTTCTGATTATAAAATGAAATGCCACTAATTCAGTGTTCTAAATTAATTTGAGCTTAACTTTTAAATCCACATTTAATTGCTCAATTTAAGGAAGTAGAATTAAAATGGAAAAACAACAAATACATTTTTTCAGTTCATAAGATGAAACACCAGAAATTCAGTGTTCTAAATTAATTTGAGCTCAACTTTTAAATCCACATTGAATTGCTCAATTTAAGAAAGTAGAATTAAAATGGAATTATATTCAAATAAAACAACAAATACATTTTTTTTCAGCTCATAAGATGAAACACCAGAAATTCAGTGTTCTAAATTAATTTGAGCTTAACTTTTAAATCCACATTCAATTGCTCAATTTAAGGAAGTAGAATTAAAATGGAATTGTATTCAAATAAAACAACAAATACATTTTTGTCAGCTCATAAGATGAAACACCAAAAATTCAGTGTTGTATATTAATTTGAGCTTAACTTTTAAATCCACATTCAATTGCTCAATTTAAGGAAGTAGAATTAAAATGGAATTGTATTCAAATAAAACAACAAATAATTTTTTTTTCAGCTCATAAGATCAAACACCAGAAATTCAGTGTTCTATATTAATCTGAGCTTAACTTTTAAATTAAAATTCAATTGCTCAATTTAAGGAAGTAGAATTAAAATGGAATTAAATTCAAATAAAACAATATTTTTTTTCTGATTATAAAATGAAATGCCACAAATTCAGTGTTCCAAATTAATTTGAGCTTAATTTTTAAATCCACATTCAATTGCTCGATTTAAGGAAGTAGAACTAAAATAGAAATATTTTCATATAAAACAACAAATACCTTTTTTTCAGTTCATAAGATGAAACACCAAAAATTCAGTGTTCTATATTAATTTGAGCTTATCCTTTAAATCCAAATTCAATTGCTCAATTTAAGGAAGTAGAATTAAAATGGAATTATATTCAAATAAAACAACAAATACATTTTTTTTCAGCTCATAAGATGAAACACCAAAAATTCAGTGTTCTATATTAATTTGAGCTTATCCTTTAAATCCAAATTCAATTGCTCAATTTAAGGAAGTAGAATTAAAATGGAATTATATTCAAATAAAACAACAAATACATTTTTTTCAGTTCATAAGATGAAACACCAAAAATTCAGTGTTCTATATTAATTTGAGCTTAACTTTTAAATCCAAATTCAATTGCTCAATTTAAGGAAGTAGAATTTAAATGGAATGAAATGTGAAAAAAATTAAATAGCAAACAAATGAAACAATTTAATTGTTCATTAACACATGTTATAATACACACAACATATTTCAAAATCATTAGATGATATAAATCATGCCTGAAATATATTGAAAATTAATATTTTCATTTATTTAATTTTATTTTATGGATCTGCGTGTAAGAATCCCAGAGCAATTCCAGCGTTACATTTGCAGTGAAAATGTGAATTGTAACTTCTCAGATTGAAATTAAAACGTGCTTTTCCCTCCATGTTACGGTTAACTCTTTAGAATAACCACTTGAATTCCCCACGAAAATCTTCAAAATAGAACGAAATATCAACATCTTCAAAGTCAAAGTTATCAATAACACTTAGTTAACATCAGTTAATGCATTAACGAGAAGTCCATTAAATAATATACAACTTTTTTTTACAAGTTTTTAAGAATATATTTGTAAATGCTGCAATCAACTCAGATTAATAAATGCTTTAGAAGTGTGTATGATGTGCTAGTTCTTGCTAACTAATGCAGTTAACAAACTAACAAATGGAAACTTACTGTAAAGTTATACGGTGGACATTTTACAGTACTGTACACAGCAATATTTTCATATTTTAATTGTAGAAGTATGCATAATGAGTTTTGCAAAATGTACATCTATTAGAAGTAGACTTGCACTATTGCTGGATTACAGATGTATATATTGTCACTTAACCTGAGGTCTCGCCTTGCTCTTTCACTGCATGAAGAGCATTAGACGGAGAGAAACGTGCGAGCGATGGAAACACGAGAGGAGGTTTAAGGGCGGCTAATAGATTTCAACAAAAGAGAGACTGTAAGAAGGAAGATTAGACCGAACACGACCTGAAAGATGGAGCCTGAAGAAAGCTTTTCATGTTCATTTGAGTAAAGTGATCTCCAGAGGCAGAGCGCTCTCTCTCTCTCGCTGTGACGAACACTGACACACTGAATCTAATCAGAGGAAGCGGCTCGACTAACAGGACACACTCCTGCGGAGGATCTTTACTATAGATATCATCAGACTTCAGATGACCAAACTCTATGGCAAGCCATTTTAACTTTTATTCATTTCCAGGATATGAATACTTGATATCAACAATTCAATTTTCACTAGTTAAAATTATAATTATTGATATCAGGAATAATATTTCTACTAGTAACAATGCTAATTCTTGACATCAACATTTACATTTTCACTAGTTAAAATGATAATTCTTGATATCAACAATTGAATTGCAACTAGTAAAAACTATAATTCTTGATATCTGTAATTGTATTTTCACTAGTGAAATGTCACCATAGGCTGCCATTCAAAATCAATTCTTGATATCAAGAATTTATTTCTTACTAGTTGAAATTCTAATTTCACATATCAGAAATACAATTCTTACTAGTAAAAACCTTTATTTTTGATATCAAGAATTCAATCGTCACTAGTTGAAATGTCTATTCTTGATATCAACAATTGAATTGCTACTAGTAACAATGTACATTTTTGATATCAATAATTCAATTTTCACTAGTGACAATGCTAATTTCTGATATCATGAATGTGATTGTTACTAGTAAGAAAGACATTTTAAATATCTGAAATAATATTGATATCAGAAATACATTTTCAGATATCAAAAATGAAAAATTTTACTAGTAGCAATTCAGTTGTTGATATCAAGAATAGACATTTAGACTAGTAAGAAATCAATTCTTGATATCAACAATTGATTTTGAATGGCAGCCTATGGTGACACTTCACTAGTGAAAATACAATTGTTGATATCAAGAATTCATATCCTGGAAATGAATAAAAGTTAAAACGGCTTGCCATATTACTATAGATATCATCAGACTTCAGATGACCAAACTCTATGGCAAGCCCTTTTTAACTTTTATTCATTTCCAGGAGATGAATTGTGGATATCAACAATTGTATTTTCACTAGTGAAGTGTCACCATAGGCTGCCATTCAAAATCAATTGTTGATATCAAGAATTGATTTCTCACAAGTAGAAATATAATTTTTGATATCAATAATTACATTGTTACTAGTAAAAATGCGAATTCCTGATCTCAATAATTAAATTGTCACTAGTCTAAATGTCTATTCTTGATATTAACAATTGAATTGCTACTAATAAAAATGTTCATTTTTGAGATCAATATTATTTCAGATATCTAAAATGGCTTTCTTACTAGTAACAATCACATTCATGATATCAGAAATTAACATTGCCACTAGTGAAAATTGAATTCTTGATATCAAAAATGAACATTGTTACTAGTAGCAATTCAATTGTTGATATCAAGAATAGACATTTCAACTAGTGACAATTGAATTCTTGATAGCAAAAATAAAGGTTTTTACTAGTACGAATTGTATTTCTGAAATGTGAAATAGTAAGAAATAAATTCCTGATAACAACAATTGATTTTGAATGGCAGGCTATGGTGACACTTCACTAGTGAAAATACAATTACAGACATCAAGAATTATAGTTTTTACTAGTTGCAATTCAATTGTTGATATCAAGAATTATCATTTTAACTAGTGAAAATGTAAATGTTGATATCAATAATTAGCATTGTTACTAGTAGAAATATTATTCCTGATATCAATAATTATCATTTTTAACTAGTGAAAATTGAACTCTTGATATCAAGGATTCATATCCTGGAAATGAATAAAAGTTCAAACGGCTTGCCATACAAACTCTGCATCAACACGCACCAATGCCACATTTTTATAAATGTCATAATCATACACGTATTCATTACTTCAATGAGCTCATTGTTTCTGCCTTAAATTATTACATTGTTTAAATTAATACATTTTTCGCTAACTGTGATTTTGTATATGTACATTTCTGAAATACATAACTCAGACAGTTTCCTCTGATAACACATTGTAATGTGGATTCATGAATTTTCTGTAAAGCTGCTTTGAAATGATGCGTGTTGTGAAAAGCGCTATACAAATAAATGTGAATTGAATTATAGACTTAAAAATGCCTGATTTAATCCATTCCAATGGCTTATACAGTCATTTGGGATGAATAGATAAGGATTGTTAAAGTCCACGTTAACCGGAAATTGCAACCGACCTCAGTATATTCTGAGTGAAATGGAATATTGAATGATAAATTGATAAATAAAATAAAAATGATAAATATTGTGAAAAGCGCTATACAAATAAATGTGAATTGAATTGGAGAATTGAGATTACCAAGAAGCAAAGCAGTGGAAATGCTCTCAGTGAAAAGTGTTTGTGTGTGTGTGTGTGTGTGTGTGTGTGTGTGTGTGTGTGTGTGTGTGTGTGTGTGTGTGTGTGTGTGTGTGTGTGTGTGTGTGTGTGTGTGTGTGTGTGTGACGTACCCAGACACAGAGGAGTGGGGTAGTTCCAGCGTCTGACGGGTCCCGGCATGCATGTTATATACGCACTTCCCTGCAAACGGTGGAAATGAAGAAAGATATTGACTTTTCCAAGAAGCTCTCACCAATTCCACAGAAAGATGAATCACTCGTAGGAAACGAATCATTCAACGTGCCACAAAAATATGAAAGCCTTGGCGCTGTGAATGAATCTCGGGCACTTTTAGAAATAAACTTCCTTTTATGAACAAACACTTTTAACAAAGTATAAATGCAATCGCAGAAGAAAGTGTGTTTTGTTTCCTGAAATAACTAATGAAAACTTTCAGCACATTTTAAACGAGCTGAAGCGATGCAACTACAAAATGACAAAAGCATATAACGAAATGACTACAAATTTCATTTAAGTGAAAACTAAAAACATCTTATATTAAACATGCTGATGCGATGCTTTCATTCTAAACACATTTTGCATAATTTTACAAAATTACAGTGAGAGAAATGATAATTTCATAGCTAATGTTTCATAAATATATTAAAACCATTTCTGTTAACTGAACTAAATAAAATATAAATATTAGGCTTATTTGAAAAACTTGAACTAAACGAAAATGAGCATTAAAACTGGAAGACATTTTTTAAGTTGAAGCACTAAAATTATTCACTGGAAATAAATAAAAACTAAAATCAAAATAACGTAAAACTACACAACACGGCAATATTAAAAATAAAATAAAAAACAATAAAATGACTAAAAGCACAATGAAATTACATTTTTTTTGTTAAAATGTACATGAAAAGAATATAAGAATACAAAAATAAAAGCTAATACAAAATATTAATAAAACTATCAAATAAAAACTAAAATAACACTGATTCTAAATACACACAAATATTTTCACTCTTTTGGCTTTTTTAAATTTTTTATACAAAATTATGATTACAAAAAATGAAAAGGGGGGGAAATTGTTGGTCGTGGTGACAATGATTGAGAGAACTAAAAAGAGAGTCACATAAAAAGAAAAAATAACTTATTTCACTCTTTTAGATTATCAACTTTAAAAATCTCAGTTAATATCTTATGATGCACTTTCATATTCTAAGACCAAAAGTCTGGAGTAAAAACAATAGAATCTCCACTTAAAAAGCCTTTGAAAAGTAGAGAACGGAAAATAAAATCCATTTTACTTAAAACTCAACCCCTGGGACAAATAAGTGCTCATAATTGAACAAAACAAAGTCCTTTTTGATTGACTGCCACTCTTCTGAAAGATTTTCTGAAATGAACGCACAGCAGCAATAAGCCAAAACGAGCATTAAAAAGCTTTTCAGAAAGAGTGCAAATGTCTCTGAAATGAATCACGAATCCCCCGTCACCTTCAGTGTGTATCCCTGCTCGCAGTGGAAGGAGACGACGTCCCCCACGAGGTATCGCTCGCCCACCTTCACTCCGCTGCTGGGGGTCTGTGGCTCCGGGCAGGAGTCCAGACCTATTGCTTAGGACACAGGACACTCGCATGTTCACCAACACAAGCGCTTACACTGCGAGATGCAGACGAGCCCGTGACAGAAGCCAGTCATGATGTTACGGTGCTCGTATAAATCAAGCAATTCAATAACTCACGGTCGTTTCTGGCAGGGGTTCCCGAACCTTTTTGCCAGCCGAACCCCTCTGACATACAAAGCACCTCCTGAGAAGTAACGGTCTTTGCACACTGAGTGTGAAATTTTCGTATGCGTTTTTTCGTATTCGTCATTCGGCGGCTGTGAATTGTCAAAATAGCACTCTAAATGCTTGCTACGGATGCGAAAAAACGCAGAAAATCAAACCCGATCCGAATTTCTTTATGACGGATGAGAGTTTCTGAGGCGGTGTGTAAGCGTTATTGACACAACGTGAGGGAGTATGTATTTTTTAATGTGCGAAAATTTCCAACGCTATCTCACGACCAATTTGTACGAATTCTTGAGTAAAAGGTGGCTAAATCGTACGAATTTGTGAGTAAAAGGTGACTAAATTGAGTAAAAGGTGGCTAAATCGTACGAATTCGTGAGTAAAAGGTGGCTAAATTGTACGATTTCGCGAGTAAAAGGTGGCTAAATCGTACGAATTCGTGGCTAAATCGTACGAATTCGTGAGTAAAAGGTGGCTAAATTGTACGAATTCGTGAGTAAAAGGTGGCTAAACTGAGTAAAAGGTGGCTAAATCGTACGAATTCTTGAGCAAAAGGTGGCTAAATCGTACAAATTATTGAGTAAAAGGTGGCTAAATCGTACAAATTCATGAGTAAAAGGTGGCTAAATTTAGTAAAAGGTGGCTAAATTGTACGAATTCGTGAGTAAAAGGTGGCTAAATCGTACGAATTCGTGAGGAAAAGGTGGCTAAATTGAGTAAAAGGTGGCTAAATTGTACGAATTCGTGAGGAAAAGGTGGCTAAATTGAGTAAAAGGTGGCTAAATCGTACAAATTCTTGAGTAAAAGGTGGCTAAATCGTACAAATTCATGAGTAAAAGGTGGCTAGATTTAGTAAAAGGTGGCTAAATTGTACGAATTCGTGAGGAAAAGGTGGCTAAATTGAGTAAAAGGTGGCTAAATTGTACGAATTCGTGAGTAAAAGGTGGCTAAATTGTACGAATTCGTGAGTAAAAGGTGGCTAAATTGAGTAAAAGGTGGCTAAATCGTACGAATTCTTGAGTAAAAGGTGGCTAAATCGTACGAATTCTTGAGTAAAAGGTGGCTAAATTGTACGAATTCGTGAGGAAAAGGTGGCTAAATTGTACGAATTCGTGAGGAAAAGGTGACTAAATTGAGTAAAAGGTGGCTAAATTGTCCGAATTCGTGAGTAAAAGGTGGCTAAATTGAGTAAAAGGTGGCTAAATCGTTCGAATTCTTGAGTAAAAGGTGGCTAAATTGTACGAATTGGTGAGTAAAAGGTGGCTAAATTGTATGAATTCGTGAGTAAAAGGTGGCTAAATCGTACGAATTCGTGAGTAAAAGGTGGCTAAATTGAGTAAAGGGTGGCTAAATTGTACTAATTCGTGAGTAAAAGGTGGCTAAATTGTACGAATTCTTGAGTAAAAGGTGGCTTAATTGTACGAATTGGTGAGTAAAAGGTGGCTAAATTGTACGAATTCTTGAGTATTCTTGCTGGTGGCTAAATTGACTAAAAGGTGGCTAAATCGTACGAATTCGTGAGTAAATGGTGGCTAAATTGTACGAATTCGCGAGTAAAAGGTGGCTAAATCGTACGAATTCGTGGCTAAATCGTACGAATTGGTGAGTAAAAGGTGGCTAAATCGTACGAATTGGTGAGTAAAAGGTGGCTAAATCGTACGAATTCGTGAGTAAAAGGTGGCAAAATTGTACGAATTCTTGAGTAAAAGGTGGCTAAATTGTACGAATTCGTGAGTAAAAGGTGGCTAAATCGTACGAATTCGTGAGTAAAAGGTGGCTAAATTGAGTAAAGGGTGGCTAAATTGTACGAATTCGTGAGTAAAAGGTGGCTAAATTGTACGAATTCTTGAGTAAAAGGTGGCTAAATTGTACGAATTGGTGAGTAAAAGGTGGCTAAATTGTACGAATTCTTGAGTATTCTTGCTGGTGGCTAAATTGACTAAAAGGTGGCTAAATCGTACGAATTCGTGAGTAAAAGGTGGCTAAATTGTACGAATTCGCGAGTAAAAGGTGGCTAAATCGTACGAATTCGTGGCTAAATCGTACGAATTCGTGAGTAAAAGGTGGCTAAATCGTACGAATTTGTGAGTAAAAGGTGGCTAAATCGTACGAATTTGTGAGTAAAAGGTGGCTAAATTGTACGAATTCTTGAGTAAAAGGTGGCTAAATTGTACGAATTCGTGAGTAAAAGGTGGCTAAATCGTACGAATTTGTGAGTAAAAGGTGACTAAAGTGAGTAAAGGGTGGATAAATTGTACGAATTCGTGAGTAAAAGGTGGCTAAATTGTACGAATTCTTGAGTAAAAGGTGGCTAAATTGTACGAATTGGTGAGTAAAAGGTGGCTAAATTGTACGAATTCTTGAGTATTCTTGCTGGTGGCTAAATTGACTAAAAGGTGGCTAAATCGTACGAATTCGTGAGTAAAAGGTGGCTAAATTGTACGAATTCGCGAGTAAAAGGTGGCTAAATTGTACGAATTCGTGAGTAAAAGGTGGCTAAATCGTAAGAATTCGTAACAAGACTTTAATGAAACTATAAAGATAATTATAATGATAAGTATAACGATAAGTATAAAGTATAAAACAAGACTATAAAGACTATAAACTATATTACGTCGTACAGCTGACTATAACGATAGGTGTAATGATAAGTATAACAAGACTATAAAGATAACGATAATATATAAATATAACTATAATGTTAACTATATTAGCAACCAAAACAGCTGATTATAACAATAACAATAAGTATAACAAGACTATAAAGGTAACGTTAACAGTAAATATAGCTATTATGATAACTATATATTAGCATCCAAAACAGCTGACTATAACGATAAGTATAACGATGATGATAATATATAAATATAACTAAAATGATAACAATATTAGTATCCAAACTACCTGACTATAATAAGTATAACGATAAGTATAACAAGAGTATAAATAATGTTAACTATAAAAATAGCTATAACGATAACTATATTAATGTCCAAACCAGCTGACTATAATAACTACAAGTATAACAAGATTATAAAGATAACGATAATATATAAATATAGCTGTAACGATAACTATTTAAGCATCCAAAATAAAAGTTTGTTTACATAATACTGTATGTGTGTGTACTGTGTATAATTAAATACACACACATGTGCATGTATATATTTAAGAAATATTTGCATGTATATATTGTACATAATTTATATTATATATAAAAATATATATTTTATATATAAATAAAATACATGCATATTGTGTGTATTTATATATATAAAATAATTATACACAGTACACACACATATATTATGTAAACAAGCTATTTTGGATGTGATTAATCGTTGTCCAGCTGTGATAAGAAGCTTCGGTGAGCTCAGGGTCCCTGGAGGTGAACATCATACCTGTGTACTCCAGGTGGAAGCCGGCTCCGGAAACGCTCATGTCGGTCTGGAAGGTGAGGTACAGGTTGTTGGACGTGGTGTTCAGCAGGGGAGGGATCGTCGTCCCTGAAGGGATTTGCATTAGAAAAAATGTGGTTTGCATGACAGGCATAACAGCACATTATTCCCTACAGCTCCCGGTGGGATTGTGACATTCCTTCACCAGGTTTCTACGGATGTCATTCAAGCATGTCAGCAGGTTTATGGAGTCGCTAGATCTACTGATGAAGTGCTGTCGCTGTAAACGGGACATATCATGAAAATCTGACTTTCCCCGTGTGTAAGTGCTATAATCGGGTGCATCGACCAACACAGACACAGTGAAACCCAGTAACTTTGTTTTGAGTCTTTCTCTGCAAGCATGTTATAAAATAAGCCGATCAGATTTCTGCCGTATGAAGAGGATGTTATTATAATATTCCCGGCCCTTAATCTGCACGTTCACACACACCAGCGACATTGGGTTCGGCGAGCGCCAACAGAGACCAGTTCTAACGCACTGGAGAAGATCCAGCAAAGCCTGAAACTGTTCTGTGGTCGAGCACAGACGACACTGAACACTATTGACCAGAACATGTCAGCGCTGTCTTATAAACACCTCAGGAACTGTGGACACTTGTGGAAGAGTTCAACATGATGAGGAGATGATCAGTGTAACTCCACAACAACTACAGAAATGTCTCCGCTAACATTCAGAAACGTGTAAAAGTGAAGCTCTCCCTGAGTCTCTCCGTAAGGCTGCACTCGCTGCTGTTACTCCTGATTCTGGATCAGTGAGATCGGCCTGTGTTGTTATTGCCGGAGTCTCTGAAGCTCCGCCCTCTTCTGAACGGAGGCGGAGCTAAAGCTCATTTGCATTTAAAGGGACACACACAAAAACGGCGTGTTTTTGCTCACACCCAAAAAGAGGCAAATTTGACACGCTATAATAAATGATCTGTGGGGATTTTGAGCTGAAATTTCACAGACACATTCTGGGGACGCCATAGATTTATATTACATCTTGTGAAAAGGGCCATAATGTCACCTTTAAAGTTGGGTCACATCCACCTAATAATCCTGAAAGTACATCTGGCCACACAACAAGACAGATCAGACCTATAGCGGTTCTGTGAACCGGCGCTGACCTCCATCAGGCAGAGCGATGCTCTCGAGCCGATCTGGATTCTCCATGATGGGATATTTGTCGAGTGAACGCTGACGTTCGGTGCTAAAGAGGTTGTGACGAATAGATGCAGGCATTACACTTGCAGCCTTAACCTCATGGGGAATTCAGACAGATTTAAACGCTTATTACGCCATTTTACCTTCTTTATGCACGAGGCATCTCCATCCCAAACTTCCTTTAATCTTTCATTTGTCCTCCGAGCAGATTAAACGTCAAACTGTCAACAATACTTAACGTTTTGTCTGAGAGGGATGGCGCCCTGCTAAGGTCAGCGCATATTTATTTTGCTTTGTGCGGCTGATGCATTGATACAGAGATACGGTGGAAAATAATGAATATAGTCGTTCACTTCTGAGGGCTCTGCCGATCCGAGTCGTCGGCGCTGCACTGATATCATTCTGTCTTCTAAGAGCCGGGGAAGTCAATAAAAAGTCTATAGCGTAAGGAAAAAAGACTGATTAAATATGGCAGAGAGCCAAACTAAATCAAGTAAACAAGCCCTTTCTGAGCCAAAAGATGTGAAAAAACACAAACAAACTCATAAATGAATAAATAAATCAGATTGCAAAACATGTAATCACGATAATAAAATAATAAAATAAAAATAATGCCAGACTAAACAAGGCAGAAAGAAAGGGCAACAACAAACAAAATCAAGTAAACAAGCCCTTTCTGAGCCAAAAGATGTGGGGGAAAAAACACAAACAAACAAATAAATTCATAAATAAACCAGATTGTAAACCAAGAAATCATGAAAAAGTTAAAAAATAAAATAAATTAAAAATAATGCTAGACTAAACATGGCAGACAAGGTAGAAACAAACAAAAATCAAGAAAACAAGCCCTTTCTGAGTCCACAAATGTGAGAAAAAAACCACAAACAAATAAATGAATGAATAAATAAATCAGATTGCAAAAAATGCAATCACGAAAAAGTTAAAATAAAAAAAATATATATAAAATAAAATAATTCATTAATTAATCAGATTGCAAAACTACCAATCATGAAAAAAAAAAAAAAAAAAAAGAATAATTTTTTTTAAATAAAGCCAGACTAAACATGGCAAAAAGGGCACGGCAAACAAAACCAGGTAAACAAGCCTTTTCTGAGCCAAATAAATAATCTAAATCAACAAATATTGCACAAAAAAGAAACAATTATGAAAAAGTTGGTAAATAAAATGTTAATAAAATAAAATAAATTAATAATAAAAAAATAAATAAAATAGAATAAAGGTCCTCTGACATCGAGTAGTCAGCGCTACACTGATATCATTCTGTCTTCTACTTTTCCCAAGAGCCTCACCAGGGAAACCCTTCACTCCCGCTGCTTATAAAGCTGTTGATCCATGATATCCCATGACAGCTCAAATATTGATGTGCGTTGGATGACAAAACAAATCTCCAGATGAAAGCCAGGCGGCATGAGGTTACAAAAAACAGTCTTATTTGGCAGATGCGAGACTTTGAGTTTCTTCAGACCCACTAGAGAGTGTTAAAGACACGGAGGACGACTGTGCAACAGTTGTATTTGCAGACTATATTAAAGTCAACATGACGTGTTATCTGGTTTCAATCTTACCCGAATAACTCCCGAGTCTCGGAGCATTGCTGTCGACGCCGTCGTAAAAGTCCAGCGAGTCCCAGTTGTGTTCGGTGGAAAACGTCACGACTGTAATCTGCAGGAAGAACATACATCACTTCAAAAATCCACCAATAAATTACAATGCAATGTTTAATTTCAACTATTTTGGTGCATCTCATTTACTACATAAATATTAGTATACATTTAAGTCAGTTCTGGTCTGATAAGGCCATGTAAGACGGTGCAAAATGCAAATAGTCATATATTCATGCAAGTAAAAGGCTAATAAATCTATAAAGGGAAGAGAGATGTTGACGTCAAAGGCTGAATGGTCAATGATATGACTAATGCTAAAGCGACATGTTCGGCTGATGAATCACATTTCTTGTTGTTTTTCTATTTACAGTTTTCAGTTTATGGTAATCATTTTGCATATTGTTCAGCCGAAGCAGAATAATGATAAACAATGTTTGTTCAGCACATGTAAAACACAGAGAACCGCCGCTGTAGGAAGAAATCAGCCTTTCAAAACACATATTGGTTGAGCATTATTATATTTTTGCATCACTATGAATGAAGTATCACCTCCTTAAACTTCAAAAGTCACAAAGAACAGCAAAAATGGAATATTCACAAGTTCAATAATCAAGCAAAGCAAATAATAATGTGATTCCCTCGATAATATTTGCATCCCCAGGCAAGCGTTGAGTAATCAAACACACTTCGACTAATCAGAATTTGACATGTTTTTCTGAAGATTATTCAGAAACGATGGTTTTGTCTCACTTGGATCCCGGTTCCCTCCGGCACAAAGATCTTCCAGACGCAGTTGAGGTGGTTGTCGTACGGATCGGGATAAGCGGGAGACAGGACGGTCCCGCGGCGAGCGGTCAGGACTCCTCCACACGGCACTGGAAGACAGGATTGAGGAACAGAAGACTGAGTAAACGTGGCGGAGAGGACGACGACAACAACAACAACATCGAGTAAACAAGAGCTTTCGGAGCTGGAATATAGATGAGAACATGAGATAAATAAAGTAATAAAATAAAATGCCAAAAAGTTCCTTAAAAGGCCACATCAAGTCAATCAAAATAAATAATAGATAAATAATAATAACAAAAATATTCATAATATACGGTAAAAACTAATTAAATTAAATATATATATATATAAAATACTATTAATATTAATAAATGCAAAAAAAACCCCAAATATATATATAATAAAAATATTAGTCATAATAATAAAAAATAATAGAATAAATAATATTACTTATCATAATATAATGCAAATAATACTGTAATATAAATAATAAATTAAATAAATAATAGTAATATACTAAAATAAAAATAAATAAAAACAAATTAAATATATAAAATATAAAATAAAATACTTAGAGCACCTTAAAAGACCAGATGTTTTATGTTGAGCTGAAAAGGAGATTGTTTCTGAACATTACAGACTATATTTTCCCTTCTCAAACGAGCTTCTTTCAAAAGCACTTTTTCCCTGTGTAATGATGTTCTCCAACCAGCCAACAATCAACTGGGTCGGCCCATCTTACCCCAGCTCCAGGGGGACGTCATTACCAGGTGCAGATCTGAAGTGCCACAACACATTAATGCTAATGTCGCCGCATCTGCTTTAATCTAGCATGGACCGACCATGGACTAGCTATATATATATATATATCAAAAATGTCTCCTCTTCATGCATTACATCCTGGGAGTTCGAATGACTTCTTCCACATCCAGTGTACTGTATCATGTGGCTTCAGCACATCTTTCATAGGCTTCATCGTGCTCTGCTTAAAACACATTATGCATTCATCATTTTCAATTATTCAACCTCGTACTCCTTCTATTTGAAGTTTCCTCTGATATTTCAGCCCACTGAAGGGGATCCTTTGAGCAGAGGAACTCTTATCTTCTGAAGAGTTGTCGAGCTTAAGTGCAACCATAATGATATTTTTGGTCACAGCTATAGCTGACAGACACCAATTCAATCTATGTAAAACCAGACACTTTTGGAGCGGATATGCAGAACTGGCTATTAGATGAAAAGTTAGATGCAAAGTTCATAATTTAAAGAGACTCGTCCCTTTCTTTTACTCATCCTCATGTTGTTTTAATCCTAAATGACTTACTTTCTTCTGTTGAGCACACGAGGAATATCATGGCTTTTCTTTTCTTTTGTTTTAATAATGTAAATTATTGAGGATAACAAAAAAAGCATCATTAAAGTATTTTATATATGACCCAAGTCATGATGAACAGACCGAAATTAAGTTATTTCATTAAAATCCAGTGGACTTTTCTAATTTACTTTATATAGTTTATTCAGCCTCTCATTCAGAAATACAACTAGATCAAAATACATCGGCAAATTACACACCTATTTCAAATCTTCCATTTATGTCTAAAATACTAGAAAAAGTCGTGTTTGCTCAAATGTGGTTCTTCCTGGTGGTTCCTTAGTGCTGCGTTCGACACTATAGATCATTAAATACTCTTAGATCGACTACAATAGAGTTAAAGGGTTAGTTCAGCCAAAAATGAAAATGATGTCATTAATGCCTCTCCCTCGTGTCGCTCCAAGCCCGTCAGACCTCCGTTCATCTTCAGGACACAGTTTAAGATATTTTAGATTTAGTCCGAGAGCTTTCTGTCCCTCCAGTGTAAATGTGTGTACGGTATACTGTCCTTGTCCAGAAAGGAAATAAAGACATCATCAAAGTAGTCCATGTGACATCAGTGGGTTAGTTAGAGTGTGTTGAAGCATCGAAAATACATTTTGCTCCAAAAATAACCAAAACTCTGACTTTATTCAGGATTGTATTGTGTTCCGGTTCTGTTGTGGATCCGCGTTCAGTGACGCTGTTGACGTAAGACGCTGTTGACGTGTGTCTGGTGTGTGTGTGTGTGTGTGTGTGTGTGTGACGTAAGACGCTGCTGACGTGTGTCTGGTGTGTGTGTGTGTGTGTGTGTGTGTGTGTGTGTGTGTGTGTGTGTGACGTAAGACGCTGCTGACGTGTGTCTGGTGTGTGTGTGTGTGTGTGTGTGTGTGTGTGTGTGTGTGTGACGTAAGACGCTGCTGACGTGTCTCTGGTGTGTGTGTGTGTGTGTGTGTGTGTGTCTGGTGCGCCCGAGCTTCGTTTACAGTCTGAGGGAGACGCACGCTGGAAACAAAACAATCTTCGCAAACATGTCTAAGGATTTCCACACAGAGGAAGACTTTATGACCATATTTATTTGAACCCGAATACACACACACACACACACACACACCAGACACACGTCAGCAGCGTCTTACGTCAGCAGCGGCACTGAACGCGGATCCACAACAGAACCCGAATACACACACACACACACACACACACACACACACACACACACACACACGTCAGCAGCGTCTTACGTCAGCAGCGGCACTGAACGCGGATCCACAACAGAACCCGAATACACACACACACACACACACACACACACACACACACACACACACACGTCAGCAGCGTCTTACGTCAGCGGCGGCACTGAACGCGGATCCACAACAGAACCAGAATACACACACACACACACACACACACACACACACACACACCAGACACACGTCAGCAGCGGCACTGAACGCGGATCCACAACAGAACCAGAACACACACACACACACACACACCAGACACACGTCAGCAGCGTCTTACGTCAGACACACACACACACACACACACACACACCAGACACACGTCAGCAGCGGCACTGAACGCGGATCCACAACAGAACCAGAACACACACACACACACACACACACACACACCAGAAACACGTCAGCAGCGGCACTGAACGCGGATCCACAACAGAACCCGAACACACACACACACACACACACACACGTCAGCAGCGTCTTACGTCAGCGGCGGCACTGAACGCGGATCCACAACAGAACCGGAAGACAATACAATGCTGAATAAAGTCAGAGTTTTTGTTATTTTTGGACCAAAATGTATTTTCGATGCTTCAACACACTCTAACTAACCCACTGATGTCACATGGACTACTTTGATGATGTCTTTATTTCCTTTTTGGACAAGGACAGTATACCGTACACACATTTACAATGGAGGGACAGAAAGCTCTCGGACTAAATCTAAAATATCTTAAACTGTGTCCTGAAGATGAACGGAGGTCTGACGGGCTTGGAGCGACATGAGGGAGAGTCATTAATGACATCATTTTCATTTTTGGGTGAACTAACCCTTTGAGGTGGTTTAGATCGTGTCTATCAGACCGTTACCATTTTATCTGCTTAAACGGGGAAAAGTCTAAGAGAACGTCAGTAAATGATGGGGTGCAGCAAGGCTCTGTGTTAGGACCTCTTCTGTTCTCAATATTTATGCTGCCACTTGGTAATATTATAAGAAAACATGGAATTAGTTTCCACTGTTATGCCGATGATACTCAGTTATATATTTCACCACGACTAGATGAATTCTGTAAATTATCTAAGTTGACAGAGTGTATTAAATATATAAAATATTGAATGACCAGTAATTTTCTTCTATTAAATTCCGATACGACTGATGTATTACTTACTGGACCAAAACCCTGTACACAAAACTACAGGTGAAACTCAAAAAATCAGAATATGGTGCAAAAGTTTTCAGTAATTCAACTTAAAAGGTGAAACTAATATATTATATAGACTCATTACATGCAAAGTGAGATATTTCAAGCCTTTATTTGTTATAATTTTGATGATTATGGATTACAGCTTATGAAAACCTTTTCACAATATTCTGATTTTGAATTTGGGGTTTTTATAAGCTGTAAGCCATAATCATCACAATTATAACAAATAAAAGCTTGAAATATCTCACTTTGCATGTAATGAGTCTATATAATATATTAGTTTCCCCTTTTAAGTTGAATTAATGAAAACTTTTGCACCATATTCAAATTTTTCGAGTCTCACCTGTATATTAGAATACAATTTGTATTTAGAAGGATGTACTGTAACTTCATCCTCTACAGTTAAAGACCTGGGAGTTAAAGTAGACACCAACTTGTCTTTCGAAAATCATATTTCATATGTTACAAATATGTGTCTTTTTTTTTTCCACCTCAGAAACATTGCTAAAAAATGAGATAAACTTCATGGAGACGTTGCAGCTGTTTTCTTATTCTCACCCTAACTGGAAAATAGTTTTATCTTGACACATTTTGTCAAATTATATCTCGATGCTTTGATACTGTATGTTTCCTGCAAAACAAAACACTAATTAAGAAAATGATTTATTGCACTTGATGCATTTATATGTTTGTAAAGCCGAACTTTTCCATCCTCCGCCAGTGACGAAGATCCCAAAGACTTGCAGTGGATATGCAAAATCAATACATTCATAATTACAGTATTGTGCTTTCTAATAGATGAGAAACACGTCATATTAAATTACTTCAATTTTCCATTTTCATTAGTGCTTTTCAAAACATACAAAGCACACAAGCGTCAGCTAAGAAGAAACGCCGAGGGGAAAAACACACACTAACTGGATTAAATTGAAAGGAGAGGAGTGAATCTTCTGACACGCTCGCTCACCTTTGCAGAGCTCAGTCGAGCAATTTCTATTTGCTAGTTGAGGCTTCGCCGGACATTGTGCTCAGCACCTTTTGTGTAGCTATCAATAAGCGCGAATCCTCTGTGGATGTTAACTAGCGCAAGGGTTTGTGTCTTCACAGGCAGTTTCTGACGCTATCAGTCACACACACGAGGACCTCGAGAGACCCGAGTCAATCGCTTTGTTTTCAATCACCGGGTGCAAAAGAGAAACGCCACTCGTCTGCTAGTGCTTCTCCTTCACTGACAGAAATGAGTCTGTGGTGAAGAGAATACATCGGAAAACACTAATGTTATTTCTACATGAAAATAACAACTAAGTAGCCTAAATCGGTAACACTTTACAATAAGGTTCATTAGTTAACATGAACTAGGAATGAACAATTCTTCTACAGCATTAATTAATCTTAGTTAATTTCAACATTTACTAATACATTATTGAAATCAAAGGTTGCATTTGTCAACATTAGTTAATGCACTGTGATGAACAAACAATGAACAGCTGGATTTTTATTAACGGACATTAACAAAGATTAATAAATACTGTATTGCTCATTGTTAGTTCATGTTAGTTAATACATTAACTCATGTTAACTAATTAACCTTAGTGTAAAGTGTCACCCCTAAATCCTATATTACTCAATTCAAGCTTGTAGAAATTAAAGTGTAAATCTCAATGATATAAAATTAAGTAAAATCGACTCAAGTTTTCTGATACCGGTGTTCCCATCATGCACTGGGGCATGAATAATTAATAAGGTTGATTTTTCACTGTTTTCCAGCTGTATTTACATCGTTTTATCATTACTTTTGTTTTTTAGGTTTGGTAACTTGCCGTTTTGTTACTGGATCTGGATTTATTTTCTACTCAAAATGACACATTCATACTCAAAAACAATCTATCGAATGTTACCATCGTTGTATATTGTGCACCAAGTTATATTGTTTGAATAAAAAGCTAATTTTGTTAAATTTAAGTAGATGTTACTTAATTCTAGATGTAAAATTAAACAAATTGAATACAATTAAGTAAAATGTACTTAATTACTTCAATTAAATGTTAAGTGTCAATTAGATGTCAAATGAATGTTAAGTTCAATAGTAAGTAGATGTACTTGATAATAACAGGTCAGTTGTACAGAGCAGTAAAATTTACACTAAAAAATGCTGGGTTGTTTTAACCCAATTTTGGGTCAAATATGGACATACACAGCCATTGGGTTAAATTAAATTTTTAACCCAACGTTTGGGTTTGTCCATATTTGACCCAAAATTGGGTTAAAACAACCCAGCTTTTTATAGTAAGCTACTTAAAACATTTTTTTTTTTTTTTTTATCAAGTAAATTCTACAAGTTCTTTCTTTCAGTGTTCTTCACTCTCGCTTCTGATGCCTGGAAGAACATTTCACATGTTAATTCAAGGCAATTATTCAGTCGACTTCCACTCGGATCATCTATATTCCACAGGTGACTGTAGCCGCGCGCTCTCTCGCCCCCGCTATAATCAAGAGCTAACGCTAATGTCTTCATTAGCAGCCGGCGCTCGAGAGACGATGAGCGAGTCGCTCGGGGCAAAGAAGAGCAATTTCATGTGAATCAATGGAACGTGAGTCGCTACCGTACATAGAGTAACACACATGCGATAATGTGACACTTGATCATGGCTGGTATTATAAGTGTGGTGTGGTTTGGTTTGCTATTAATCCGCCTCATTAGCGACGAGGCTGGACGTTTACGCTGTGTCTGGGTTTCACTGGATCTGTTTTGTCCATGTGGTTCCGGCGTTGGGACTGATGCAGTTTATCTACTACTAGCTGCAATATTAGGTTCATATTAAATTAAAATAGAAAAGTAATGCTGTCACACTAATTTACAGTATTGCTCTATTTGCAGAGTTATATAGTATATTGATACAATTGATTGCATTTCATTTATTTTTTATTTTAAATGAGTAAATACAAAAAATAAATTGAAATAGCAAACTAATCCTGTCACCCTAATTTAGAAGAATGCTTTATTTGGAGACTTAATTAGCATTTATAATATAATATAATATAATATAATAGATATTTTTCATTTTAGATGAGTAAATACTAAATAAATTCAAATTAGACTCTAATTTAAAATAATGCTCTAATTGCAGAATTAATTTGTATTATTGGTAATATAATATATTAATAAAATGTATTAAATTTAGATTTATTTTTATTTTAGATAAGTAAATATTAAATAAATTAAAAGTATTATTGCTGTTAGCATTAATTATAATAACATATAATATATTTTAGATGAGTAAATTAAAAATATTAAATAAAAAATGGCAAATCATTGCTGACACCCTAATTTATATTAATGCTCTAATTGCCGAATTTATATTAGTAATATATAATATTTGATTACAAATCATTATTTTTTATTTTAGATGAGTAAATATTAAATATTATATTAAAATGGAAAATAAATTTAGATTAATGGTCTAATAACATAATTAATATTCATCTGATTGTTATATAATGATATTTTCCCTTTTAGGCATGAACATCCGCTCAAATTATTTGTGTGTGTGTGTGTGTGTGTGTGTGTGTGTGTGTGTGTGTGTGTGTGTGTGTGTGTGTGTGTGTGTGTGTGTGTGTGTGTGTGTGACTGACAGCTGTCAGCAGATGTGTGTAAAAATAGATCTGCACATTATTATCCCTAACATGAGGTGAGACATGAAATCCCTCGGGACGGAGGCGGACTGGGATCCGACACGTCTGGAATTGAACTTGCATGGCCACGACTTCTGCTGCTGACACAATGTGGATTCACGCTATTTTAGGAATTATTTTAGATAAGACAGAGTGATAAAGGTGAATAAACACATGATCCTGCAACACCTGTGCAGGAAACGAGCTCTTCACACACACACACACACACACACACACACACACACACACACACACACACACACACACACACACACACACACACACACACACACTGAATATAAAACTCCAGTGAGGCTTTTCCCTTTAGCAGAAATAATCTAATAATAAGATAATATTAATAACTACTATAATTTTAAGCATATGTTGTCAAATGTATGCTTAAAGCGACAACATTTATTCTAAAATTAATATATCTTGATGCTTTAATACTGTGTGTTTCTTGCAAAACATGACAAAACACTAATTTTTCACCCAAATTTAGAAGAATGCTTTATTTGCTGACTTCATTAGCATTTATATTATAATATAATATAATATAATATTTTAGATGAGTAAATACTAAATAAATTAAAATGACACTATAATTTAAATTAATGCTCTAATTGCATAGTTAATTAGTATTATTGGTAATATAATATATTGATACTATTTACTCATCAAAAAAAAAAAAAAATTTAAATATAATGAATTGTATCTAATTGTCTTTATCTAATTAAAAGGGCAAATGATTGCACCTGTGCAGAAACGAGCTCTTCCACACACACACACACACACACACACACACACACACACACACACACACTGTAACACTGAATATAAAACTCCTGCTGATTCATTGAGGCTCTTCCCTTTAGCAGAAGTAATCGATGATAACCGCTGTTACTGTCAGAGGCGCAGCGTTAGATTTACAGCGTACAGCATCAGCGCACAACCAGACCTGCTCCCTTCACAAGGAGTGTACAAATGCAAACCTTGACACTTTTAATCAGCGGTGCTTATTATTACTAACACTCACGAAGGTGAATAGTACTTTCCAAAAATTTCAATCGGGTTTTAAGTCTCACCACAGGCACTGAACCCGCTCTTTTAAATGTCTTAAATTACATTTTATTGGAAACTGACTAGCTTTGGTTCTTAAAGGTGCTTTATAAATAAATTAAAGACAAGAAATCACAGAAAATACGAAAGAAATTAAAATGGAAAATTAATGCTGTCACCCTAATTTAGAAGAATGCTTTATTTGCCGACTTAATTAGCATTTATTATAATATAATATTTTTTATTTTAGATGAGTAAATACTAAATAAATTACAATGCTCTAATTGCATCCTTAATTGTTATTATTAATAATGTAGTATAATTGCAGAATGAATCAGTACTATTGATAATATAACATATTGATCAAATGTATTACATTTTAATTTATTTTTTATTTTAGATGAGTAAATATTAACTAAATTAAAAGTGCAAATTATTGTTATCACCCTAATTTAGATTAATGCTTTAATTTAGCATTAATTATAATAATATGACATAATATAATAAAATAAAACGATATTTATTTTAAGTTAGATGAGTAAATACAAATTATTATTAGTAACAATCATGAAGGTGAATAGTATTTTTGAAAAATGTCAATCAGGTTTTAAGTCTCACCACAGCACTGAACACACTCTTCTAAAAGTGTTAAATGACATTTTATTGGAAACTGACTCGCTTTAGTGCTTAAAGGTGCTTTATAAATAAATAAAAGACAAGAAATCACGCAACAGACCCCGGTGCCGAGTTTTGTCACGGCAAGCACCAATCACACTTTCTTCAGAAAATGTACATAAAATTGCTTATTAATATTGCTATTAATATGAAGCTGAGCGATACAGGTGAGCTACACCTAAAACCCCCTGATAACGAAAGTCCTGATGCTAATTTAACATGTGAAGAAGCTTTTACACAGAAATCTGAGAAGGTACAGCATGGAAAAAAACAACCCAATTATTCCCACGGATCAGAGCGAAGGTGAAAAATGATGATGAAAAGACACTAGGGGAAAAATAATGTGTAATACAAAATCACAGCTACTTGTTCTATAGCGCGAGCTCAGAAAGTGACGGCGCATGGTTTGGCTGGTGAGAGCGTAAGCTTTGCTTCTAGCGCCTGTTGATTCTCTCATAGGAGTGTTTCTATTAGATTGCACGAGGACACAGTGAGAAGGAAACTATTCTGTCAACTTGCATCAAGAGATTTACCCGAGATTCGCATTTACTTGAAATTGCGTTTCATGGGGCCTTTCCTCAACACTGTGTGAACGCTGCTGTATCCATTAGCTCCCGGCACATTTATTTTTAATAAAACCCCCTCGAATCTCCCGGCTCTGTTCCACAACGACTCCTCAGGACCAGGGACGGATTAAGGCGATGATGTGCCCTGGGCACGGATGTCTCAAAGGCCCCCTTCACCAATTTTTTGGACAACAGTGGGCAGGCAAGCCAGGCATTTTTAGGGGACCCCCGAGGGCTGGTCATTTAAACAATCAGAAATGTTAATAATAACAGACGCAGCAACATCTCTGCATCCCCCAGTGTGGGGCCTCTCGCTCGTTACGCTCGTTATGCTTTTACCTTTTTCAAACTGGTGCAGCGCTTACTCGCGGTAGGTAGAAAATGCATGATTTGATTTGTTAAACATGAAAAGGACTTATCCGTCTGGCATGGCAGCTCGCTCTAACTTTAACCTAGATAAATGCATATCCAAGTGCGTGTGCGGAGTGTGCAGCGCGCACTGCATGGCAGGCGTCGGCGCGAACACTTGCATT
Source organism: Rhinichthys klamathensis goyatoka (assembly GCF_029890125.1). Classification (NCBI taxonomy): domain Eukaryota; kingdom Metazoa; phylum Chordata; class Actinopteri; order Cypriniformes; family Leuciscidae; genus Rhinichthys; species Rhinichthys klamathensis. Next base: position 277,151 of record NW_026606812.1, read on the forward strand.
TTCCTATCAACAGTGGAAACAACTTGAAATAGGCCTACTCAATCTTTTCTGGTCATAGGCCTATACAGAAAAGAATAATGCATCAGTCGCAAGTAGCTACTTTTATTTTTGTAAACTTACAATAACAAGAAACCGTTGTGCTTTTGTAAAATAAAATAAAACAAACAGGGCGCGCTTTCATGGTCTCCGTGGCGTGAACCGGAGCGCGTCTCAAAAATGAACTGAAACACAGTGTATAGCCTCACATACATGATGAATATTTCTATATAAAGCTTGAAATGTCCACTTTTAAACGAAAAAATTCGAATCGAAAGCAAATACCGGCTGATTAGGCTGATATGATATGAAAGGTGCATTTCTCTCTAAAGGCGCATCCACTTTACAGCAGAGATATAGATATGTTTGCAGCCGACACTGATTTAAAAAAAAAATTATTAAACAATAAAAATGCCTAGTTTTTTCCAGACATATATTATCATTAGCCTGCTTTTGCCGGTGCTTTGCGGCAATATTTATGCATGCGCTTGCTTGAGCGCGGAATAGGCTATACGCCTCCACTCAGTATTTAAGCAGAAATTAATATTAACGTGAGATTAGTCGACTAATTGCTTAAAGGAATGACTACTAGTCGTCGACTAGAAAATCTTTAGTCAACGGCAATTCTAATCAATGCATTTATGCCAGTTGACATTTATTTAATTAGTAGCCTAATTCTAGTATCCAGGTCTTTACGTTAAATTAGTTGAGTTAACAATTAGTTAATGAACTAAAATAATAAAACAAAGATTAAATTAAGATGCTATATAGCATTGCTTGTTCCACCACAAAAGACACTTTTTAAGGTGACAATCCGTTACACATTTGAAGATTTACTGTATCTTGAAGATTGTTGTATTGTATTATATCTTCTGTTATAAAGATGAAGATTGACATTTCGTTAAAAAAAAAAATAAGCCCATAGGATACTATTGTAAAACATAAACAACTTAGCCTATGGTCTGTCTTGGTTGTGGTTTTAAACTCATTTTTGTTTTGGTTTTTAAGTAACCGTCTTCTACGCGTGACTTTTATATTACGCAATGCTTTTCACTCGCCTCTAGATGTCCTTCTCAACAGCGCAGCAATACATTCAAATTATTTATTTCATTTATTTACTAGTTAATACTTTGCAACTGCAAAAAAAAAAAAAAATCACATTATTTCTCAATATTTAACACAATTTTACTGAAAATAAAAATAAAATAAAAAGAATAATTTGAAAAGAATAGACACAGTACATTTTACAGGGCCCCCTGCTGGCCCAGTGCCCTGGGCAAGTGCCCAGTAGGCCCGTGCGTTAATCCGTGCCTGCTCAGGACGAGTGATCTGGAACGCTTCACGAAGACAGAAACTCGTAACACGAACAGTGCTGATCATGTCAAGCTCAACTCACTATTGATCTCAATAGAGTTTGGCATTAGCATGTTGCTACACGCAAACTACACGATAATCTAGTTCATTCATAATTTAAGCATTAAAAATTCACAGCACACATACAAATAATGGGTGAACTTGTTTATTTATTTTTAATCTATTTACTAAAAATATTAATATAATGTAATATAATATATATATATTTTTAAATATTGTATAAATATGTATAAATATTCATCTTTAAAATAATGATACTACTTATTAATCATTTAAGTATAACTTTAGTAATTAGTAAGATCTAAAATAAAATACATTTAATTGAAATTATAGTATATTATAGTGTATTAAATTAAATTAAATTAAATTATAATATATTATTTATATTATAAAATGCTATATATATAATAAAATTAATCATATTGTCACTGTCGGGTTTCGTTGTATGTCCAAAAACGCAACTTTTCAGGAGTTGGAAAAAAACATTCCATATATACTGTATATATATACACTCACCGGCCACTTTATTAGGTACCCCATGCTAGTAACGGGTTGGACCCCCTTTTGCCTTCAGAACTGCCTCAATTCTTCGTGGCATAGATTCAACAAGGTGCTGGAAGCATTCCTCAGGGAGTTTGGTCCATATTGACATGATGGCATCACACAGTTGCCGCAGATTTGTCGGCTGCACATCCATGATGCGAATCTCCCGTTCCACCACATCCCAAAGATGCTCTATTGGGTTGAGATCTGGTGACTGTGGAGGCCATTTTAGTACAGTGGACTCATTGTCATGTTCAAGAAACCAATTTGAAATGATTAGAGCTTTGTGACATGGTGGAAGTAGCCATCAGAGGATGGGTACATGGTGGCCATAAAGGGATGGACATGGTCAGAAACAATGCTCAGGTAGGCCGTGGCATTTAAACGATGCCCAATTGGCACTAAGGGGCCTAAAGTGTGCCAGGAAAACATCCCCCACACCATTACACCACCACCACCAGCCTGCACAGTGGTAACAAGGCATGATGGTTCCATGTTCTCATTCTGTTTACGCCAAATTCTGACTCTAACATCTGAATGTCTCAACAGAAATCGAGACTCATCAGACCAGGCAACATTTTTCCAGTCTTCAACTGTTCAATTTTGGTGAGCTCTTGCAAATTGTAGCCTCTTTTTCCTATTTGTAGTGGAGATGAGTGGTACCCGGTGGAGTCTTCTGCTGTTGTAGCCCATCCGCCTCAAGGTTGTGCGTGTTGTGGCTTCACAAATGCTTTGCTGCATACCTCGGTTGTAACGAGTGGTTATTTCAGTCAAAGTTGCTCTTCTATCAGCTTGAATCAGTCGGCCCATTCTCCTCTGACCTCTAGCATCAACAAGGCATTTTCGCCCACAGGACTGTCGCGTACTGGATGTTTTTCCCTTTTCACACCATTCTTTGTAAACCCTAGAAATGGTTGTGCGTGAAAATCCCAGTAACTGAGCAGATTGTGAAATACTCAGACCGGCCCGTCTGGGACCAACAACCATGCCACGCTCAAAATGGCTTAAATCACCTTTCTTTCCCATTCTGACATTTAGTTTGGAGTTCAGGAGATTGTCTTGACCAGGACCACACCCCTAAATGCATTGAAGCAACTGCATTGTGATTGGTTGATTAGATACTTGCATTAATGAGAAATTGAACAGGTGTTCCTAATAATCCTTTAGGTGAGTGTATATACAGTATATATGGAATGTTTTTTTCCAACTCCTGAAAAGTTGCGTTTTTGGACATACAACGTAAAGCGACATACAAATATATATATTTGTATGTGTGCTGTGAATTTTTGATAAACTTTATAAGCTGAAAGTTGATGATATATATATACAGTGGCGGCTCCAGACAATTTTGATTGGGGGGGCAATGGGGGGTCCTGGTTGTTTCAAGGGGGGTCTCATGAAAACCAACATAAAATACAGTGGACACGGCTAATAACTTCATATTACTGCTACTTAACAACAAAAACAACACAGCATATCAACTACTTGTTTTTAATTAATTAATCAATTGCATTTTGCAAACAATATGCTTGAATTTTAATTGCCATATCCACACCCATGACAGAAAACATATTTACAAAATAGTATCTATTATTGTCATGCTCTCACTACCTTTTGATTGCCCTACTTCTGTCCAGTCTCCTCCTGTCTTCTTCTCTGCCATTTGCCATCACAGGAATAAATTACATTTTTTAAATATATTAAAATATAATTATTTAAAATTCTGTTATAATATTTTATAATATTACAGTTTTTTATCAAATAAATGCATCCTTGGTGATTCATGAGAGACTTTCAAAAACATAAAAAAATATTACATACCCCAAACTTTTGAACGGTAATGTACCTACTACCTAACAGTGTTTAATCTGTGTCATAAAACAGATCATCTCTCATTCCTTTTTTCAAGCGTCTCTCTGTCTAATTGATGTCTCAGCCATTTCGTAAATTTTGTCTTGTGCCTGCTGAAGTTGTAGCTGTAATTACATAATTGACTTGAATCAGGATTGAAATAGGCTAGCTACTTATTGATAGCCTAAAAAAATTAAAGTTTAAAGGGGTTGGTATAATGTCCTTTTCATACGATGTAAAATAAGTCTGGTGTCCCCAGAGTGTGTATATGAAGTTTTAGCTCAAAATAGGCTACGTAGCCGGTACCCCACAGATAATTTTATATAGCATGTTAAAATTGACACTTTTTGAGGAGAGTGGATATAATGAGTGACCACCAGATCCATGCACACTGTGAAAAAAATTACGACAGGCAAAACAAAAAGCCGCGTCTTTTTTTACACAGAATAGCCTATTCAAGCCACTGGTAGGCTACTGTTTGAATCACGAGCAATTAAAACCCCTGGATGCTAGCTGCCCCTGCGATCCAAAAGAATGACGCGGGTATGATTTTAGTTGAGGCTGTCTTGGTTCTCGGCTGGGCCATGGCTTAAATCCCCCGTTAAATCCACTCAGCCGCCAGGATTCCCACCAACCGTGCCCGCTGTAGCGTAGCAGCTTTGCGGGCTCGCGGGAGCGCCTTGAACGCAATGACGCAAGCCGCAGCGACGTTCATGGGGCGTTGCAGTGATTCTATGTTTATATTTTTTTATATGTCGAATAAATTATTAATTACTATTGTTCTGCGTAGTTTGAAGAGAAACATTTTTAAATCTTTATATTTTTTTTTAATCAGGAAGGAAGTGGGGGGTCAAATGGGGGGTCAAAGCGTTTTTTGGGGGGGTCTTGAGACCCCCCAAGACCCCCCCTGGCGCCGCCACTGTATATATATATATCATCAACTTTCAGCTTATAAAGTTTATCATAGCTATGTGGGTGCTCAGTTTTTTTGTGATTTGACCAAAATCTCATTGTTATTAAAGATGAAGTGCTTTGCACAGGTTATTTTAGACAGTATTGTCTGTGATTCAATGATATGCTAGGCTAAGACTCTCTTCACCGCTAAAACATTAGCCTTATAGTGTTTTTTTTGGGTAAAGGAAACGCTGCGGTAATTCAAAGAACCAGTTCTTTATCTACCATTGCATTGCAAACAAGCAGAGACGGGCGCGGCACTTCATTCACGGTAGAGGTGGGAGGAGTTATGAGGTTTGATTGACAGTTTGAGGATCCAATGAAATTCACTATGTTTTGGATCCATAGACTGGAAAAGAAATATGGGCGTAGTGTGTGTGACGTCACCCGTAGTGTTTCTGAAGAGCATTTTTGAAGCCCAAAGTGGGCACAGCCGGCTGTCGCCATCTTGGGAGCGCATCACTCCTGGATAAACGTAAATGTGCAGCGAGGCGGATTAGCTGAGGTGACGTTTACACTAACACACAGCAGACAAGCGGCTAGTAGTGATATCAGCGGCAATCCACCTGTCACTCAAGTGGCCACACCCTTAATTATGCAGACCTTTAAGCCTTAATATAATTTAAACGTATGAGTAAAAAAAAAAAACCCTCACAGTCGTCATGAAGGGCACAATTAGCTATTAAGACCAAAACCACTTTTTGCACCAGGCTGTAAACATGTTTTTCTTCTGTAAAGTTGGGTATTTTAACATGGGGGTCTATTGGGATTGACTCTCTTCTGCAGCCGGCCTCTAGTGGCCAGTCGATGAATTGCAGTTTAAGTCACTTCCGTGTTTGTTTCAAGAGAGAGAACGGAAGTAATAATAAAAATAAAAAGTGCATAAAAATAAAAAGATATATAATATCATTCAGAACAATTATCAATGTGCTTGATAAAAATACTGCCTAACAAAGGCAGCTCAGTTGGGCAGTATTGAGCAGTATTGGGAGTGTTGGGCAGCGTTGAGCAGTGTTGAGCAGTATTGGGGAGTGTTGGGCAGCGTTGAGCAGTGTTGAGCAGTATTGGGGAGTGTTGGGCAGTGTTGGGCAGTATTGAGCAGTATTGAGCAGTGTTGAGCAGTATTGGGGAGTGTTGAGCAGTATTGGGGAGTGTTGAGCAGTATTGAGCAGTGTTGAGCAGTATTGAGCAGTGTTGAGCAGTGTTGAGCAGTATTGGGGAGTGTTGAGCAGTATTGAGCAGTGTTGAGCAGTATTGAGCAGTGTTGAGCAGTATTGGGCAGTGTTGGGCAGTATTGAGCAGTATTGAGCAGTATTGAGCAGTATTGGGAGTGTTGGGCATCGTTGAGCAGTATTGGGGAGTGTTGAGCAGTATTGGGGAGTGTTGGGCAGTGTTGGGCAGTATTGAGCAGTATTGAGCAGTGTTGGGCAGTATTGGGCAGTGTTGGGCAGTATTGAGCAATATTGGGAGTGTTGGGCAGCGTTGAGCAGTATTGGGCAGTATTGAGCAGTATTGAGCAGTATTGAGCAGTATTGGGAGTGTTGGGCAGTGTTGGGCAGTATTGAGCAGTATTGAGCAGTATTGGGAGTGTTGGGCAGCGTTGAGCAGTATTGGGGAGTGTTGAGCAGTATTGGGGAGTGTTGAGCAGTATTGGGGAGTGTTGAGCAGTATTGGGGAGTGTTGAGCAGTATTGGGGAGTGTTGAGCAGTATTGGGGAGTGTTGGGCAGCGTTGAGCAGTATTGGGGAGTGTTGGGCAGTGTTGGGCAGTATTGGGGAGTGTTGGGCAGTATTACGCAGTATTGAGCAGTATTGGGAGTGTTGGGCATCGTTGAGCAGTATTGGGGAGTGTTGAGCAGTATTGGGGAGTGTTGGGCAGTGTTGGGCAGTATTGAGCAGTATTGAGCAGTATTGGGAGTGTTGGGCATCGTTGAGCAGTATTGGGCAGTGTTGAGCAGTATTGGGGAGTGTTGAGCAGTATTGGGCAGCGTTGAGCAGTATTGGGGAGTGTTGAGCAGTATTGGGGAGTGTTGGGCAGTGTTGGGCAGTATTGGGGAGTGTTGGGCAGTGTTGGGCAGTGTTGGGCAGTATTGAGCAGTATTGAGCAGTATTGGGAGTGTTGGGCAGCGTTGGGCTGTATTAAGAAGTGTTGGGCAGCGTTGGGCAGTATTGGGGAGTGTTGGGCAGTGTTGGACAGTATTGGGCAGTGTTGGGCTGTATTAAGAAGTGTTGGGCAGCGTTGAGCAGTATTGGGGAGTGTTGGGCAGTATTGAGCAGTATTGAGCAGCGTTGGGCAGTATTGAGCAGTATTGGGGAGTGTTGGGCAGTGTTGGGCAGTATTAAGGAGTGTTGGGCAGTGTTGGCCAGTATTAAGAAGTGTTGGGCAGTGTTGGGCAGTATTGAGCAGTATTGGGGAGTGTTGGGCAGTGTTGGGCAGTATTAAGAAGTGTTGGGCAGTGTTGGGCAGTATTGGGGAGTGTTGGGCAGCGTTGAGCAGTATTGGGGAGTGCTGGGCAGTGTTGGGCAGCGTTGAGCAGTATTGGGGAGTGTTGGGCAGTGTTGGACAGTATTGGGGAGTGTTGGGCAGTGTTGGGCAGCGTTGGGCAGTGTTGGGCAGTATTAAGAAGTGTTGGGCAGTGTTGGGCTGTATTAAGAAGTGTTGGGCAGTGTTGGGCTGTATTAAGAAGTGTTGGGCAGCGTTGAGCAGTATTGGGGAGTGTTGGGCAGCGTTGAGCAGTATTGGGGAGTGTTGGGCAGTATTGAGCAGTATTGAGCAGTATTGGGGAGTGTTGGGCAGTATTGAGCAGTATTGAGCAGTATTGGGAGTGTTGGGCAGTGTTGGACAGTATTGGGGAGTGTTGGGCAGTGTTGGACAGTATTGGGGAGTGTTGGGGAGTGTTGGGCAGCGTTGAGCAGTATTGGGGAGTGTTGGGCAGTGTTGGACAGTATTGGGGAGTGTTGGGCAGTGTTGGGCAGCGTTGGGCAGTGTTGGGCAGTATTAAGAAGTGTTGGGCAGTGTTGGGCTGTATTAAGAAGTGTTGGGCAGCGTTGAGCAGTATTGGGGAGTGTTGGGCAGTATTGAGCAGTATTGAGCAGTATTGGGGAGTGTTGGGCAGTATTGAGCAGTATTGAGCAGTATTGGGGAGTGTTGAGCAGTATTGGGGAGTGTTGGGCAGTGTTGGACAGTATTGAGCAGTATTGGGAGTGTTGGGCATCGTTGAGCAGTATTGGGCAGTGTTGAGCAGTATTGGGGAGTGTTGAGCAGTATTGGGCAGTGTTGGGCAGTATTGGGCAGTGTTGAGCAGTATTGGGGAGTGTTGAGCAGTATTGGGGAGTGTTGAGCAGTATTGGGGAGTGTTGGGCAGTGTTGGGCAGTATTGGGGAGTGTTGGGCAGTATTGAGCAGTATTGAGCAGTATTGGGAGTGTTGGGCATCGTTGAGCAGTATTGGGGAGTGTTGGGCAGTGTTGAGCAGTATTGAGCAGTATTGAGCAGTGTTGGGCAGCGTTGAGCAGTATTGGGGAGTGTTGGGCAGTGTTGAGCAGTATTGAGCAGTGTTGTGCAGCGTTGAGCAGTATTGGGGAGTGTTGGGCAGTGTTGGGCAGTATTGAGCAGTATTGAGCAGCGTTGGGCAGTATTGAGCAGTATTGGGGAGTGTTGGGCAGTGTTGGGCAGTATTAAGAAGTGTTGGGCAGTGTTGGGCAGTATTGGGGAGTGTTGAGCAGTATTGGGGAGTGTTGGACAGCGTTGAGCAGTATTGGGGAGTTTTGGGCAGTGTTGGGCAGTATTGAGCAGTATTGAGCAGTGTTGGGCAGCGTTGAGCAGTATTGGGGAGTGTTGGGCAGTGTTGGGCAGTATTGAGCAGTATTGAGCAGCGTTGGGCAGTATTGAGCAGTATTGGGGAGTGTTGGGCAGTGTTGGGCAGTATTAAGAAGTGTTGGGCAGTGTTGGGCAGTATTGAGCAGTATTGGGGAGTGTTGGGCAGTGTTGGGCAGTATTAAGAAGTGTTGGGCAGTATTGGGGAGTGTTGGGCAGCGTTGAGCAGTATTGGGGAGTGCTGGGCACTGTTGGGCAGTATTGGGGAGTGTTGGGCAGCATTGAGCAGTATTGGGGAGTGTTGGGCAGTGTTGGACAGTATTGGGGAGTGTTGGGCAGTGTTGGGCAGCGTTGGGCAGTGTTGGGCAGTATTAAGAAGTGTTGGGCAGTGTTGGGCTGTATTAAGAAGTGTTGGGCAGCGTTGAGCAGTATTGGGGAGTGTTGGGCAGTATTGAGCAGTATTGGGCAGTGTTGGGCAGTATTGGGGAGTGTTGAGCAGTATTGAGCAGTATTGAGCAGTATTGGGCAGTGTTGGGCAGTATTGGGGAGTGTTGGGCAGTATTGGGCAGCGTTTGGCAGTGTTGGGCAGTATTAAGAAGTGTTGGGCAGTATTGGGGAGTGTTGGGCAGTGTTGGGCAGTATTGGGCAGTGTTGGGCAGCGTTGGGCAGTGTTGGGCAGTATTAAGAAGTGTTGGGCAGTGTTGGGCAGTATTGGGGAGTGTTGGGCAGCGTTGAGCAGTATTGGGGAGTGTTGGGCAGTATTGGGCAGTATTGAGCAGTATTGAGCAGTATTGGGCAGGGTTGGCAGTATTGGGGAGTGTTGGGGAGTGTTGAGCAGTACTGAGCAGAATTGGGCAGTGTTGGGCAGTATTGGGCAGTATTGGGCAGCGTTGGGCAGTGTTGGGCAGTATTAAGAAGTGTTGGGCAGTGTTGGGCAGTATTGGGGAGTGTTGGGCAGCGTTGAGCAGTATTGGGGAGTGTTGGGCAGTATTGGGCAGTATTGAGCAGTATTGATCAGTATTGGGCAGTGTTGGCAGTATTGGGGAGTGTTGAGCAGTATTGAGCAGAATTGGGCAGTGTTGGACAGTATTGAGCAGTATTGGGAGTGTTGGGCATCGTTGAGCAGTATTGGGCAGTGTTGAGCAGTATTGGGGAGTGTTGAGCAGTATTGGGCAGTGTTGGGCAGTATTGGGCAGTGTTGAGCAGTATTGGGGAGTGTTGAGCAGTATTGGGGAGTGTTGAGCAGTATTGGGGAGTGTTGGGCAGTGTTGGGCAGTATTGGGGAGTGTTGGGCAGTATTGAGCAGTATTGAGCAGTATTGAGCAGTGTTGGGCAGCGTTGAGCAGTATTGGGGAGTGTTGGGCAGTGTTGGGCAGTATTGAGCAGTATTGAGCAGCGTTGGGCAGTATTGAGCAGTATTGGGGAGTGTTGGGCAGTGTTGGGCAGTATTAAGAAGTGTTGGGCAGTGTTGGGCAGTATTGGGGAGTGTTGAGCAGTATTGGGGAGTGTTGGGCAGTGTTGAGCAGTATTGAGCAGTATTGAGCAGTGTTAGGCAGCGTTGAGCAGTATTGGGGAGTGTTGGGCAGTGTTGGGCAGTATTGAGCAGTATTGAGCAGCGTTGGGCAGTATTGAGCAGTATTGGGGAGTGTTGGGCAGTGTTGGGCAGTATTAAGAAGTGTTGGGCAGTGTTGGGCAGTATTGGGGAGTGTTGAGCAGTATTGGGGAGTGTTGGGCAGTGTTGAGCAGTATTGAGCAGTATTGAGCAGTGTTAGGCAGCGTTGAGCAGTATTGGGGAGTGTTGGGCAGTGTTGGGCAGTATTGAGCAGTATTGAGCAGCGTTGGGCAGTATTGAGCAGTATTGGGGAGTGTTGGGCAGTGTTGGGCAGTATTAAGAAGTGTTGGGCAGTGTTGGGCAGTATTGAGCAGTATTGGGGAGTGTTGGGCAGTGTTGGGCAGTATTAAGAAGTGTTGGGCAGTATTGGGGAGTGTTGGGCAGCGTTGAGCAGTATTGGGGAGTGTTGGGCAGTGTTGGACAGTATTGGGGAGTGTTGGGCAGTGTTGGGCAGCGTTGGGCAGTGTTGGGCAGTATTAAGAAGTGTTGGGCAGTGTTGGGCTGTATTAAGAAGTGTTGGGCAGCGTTGAGCAGTATTGGGGAGTGTTGGGCAGTATTGGGCAGTATTGAGCAGTATTGAGCAGTATTGGGCAGTGTTGGGCAGTATTGGGGAGTGTTGGGGAGTGTTGAGCAGTATTGAACAGTATTGAGCAGTATTGAGCAGTATTGGGCATTGTTGGGCAGTATTGGGGAGTGTTGGGCAGTATTGGGCAGCGTTTGGCAGTGTTGGGCAGTATTAAGAAGTGTTGGGCAGTATTGGGGAGTGTTGGGCAGTGTTGGGCAGAGTTGGGCAGCGTTGGGCAGTGTTGGGCAGTATTAAGAAGTGTTGGGCAGTGTTGGGCAGTATTGGGGAGTGTTGGGGAGTGTTGGGCAGCGTTGAGCAGTATTGGGGAGTGTTGGGCAGTATTGGGCAGTATTGAGCAGTATTGAGCAGTATTGGGCAGTGTTGGCAGTATTGGGGAGTGTTGGGGAGTGTTGAGCAGTATTGAGCAGAATTGGGCAGTGTTGGGCAGTATTGGGGAGTGTTGAGCAGTATTGGGGAGTGTTGGGCAGTGTTGGGCAGTATTGGGCAGTGTTGGGCAGCGTTGGGCAGCGTTGGGCAGTGTTGGGCAGTATTAAGAAGTGTTGGGCAGTATTGGGGAGTGTTGGGCAGTGTTGGGCAGAGTTGGGCAGCGTTGGGCAGTGTTGGGCAGTATTAAGAAGTGTTGGGCAGTGTTGGGCAGTATTGGGGAGTGTTGGGGAGTGTTGGGCAGCGTTGAGCAGTATTGGGGAGTGTTGGGCAGTATTGGGCAGTATTGAGCAGTATTGAGCAGTATTGGGCAGTGTTGGCAGTATTGGGGAGTGTTGGGGAGTGTTGAGCAGTATTGAGCAGAATTGGGCAGTGTTGGGCAGTATTGGGGAGTGTTGAGCAGTATTGGGGAGTGTTGGGCAGTGTTGGGCAGTATTGGGCAGTGTTGGGCAGCGTTGGGCAGTGTTGGGCAGTATTAAGAAGTGTTGGGCAGTGTTGGGCAGTATTGGGGAGTGTTGGGCAGCGTTGAGCAGTATTGGGGAGTGTTGGGCAGTATTGGGCAGTATTGAGCAGTATTGAGCAGTATTGGGCAGTGTTGGGCAGTATTGGGGAGTGTTGGGGAGTGTTGAGCAGTATTGAGCAGTATTGGGCAGTGTTGGGCAGTGTTGGGCAGTATTGGGGAGTGTTGAGCAGTGTTGGGCAATATTGAACACACAGACGTGTGGGGGTGTATGTACATACCCACACATGTTGGCACAGTGCCGTTCCACTGGGCCAGAGAGTTGGGCACGGCCTCACACCTGATGGCACTGGCACCGTGGAGAGAGTATCCTGGGTTACACTCGAACAGCACAAACGTGCCCAATCCAAAGTCATTCCCAATGCGCTTCCCATAGCGGGGCTCGGGCATGGAGCTGCACTGGGAAGCACTGGTCCGTGGAACAGCTACGGAAATGCAGGAGGAAAAACATTTGATTTTTATAAATCTGCATAACAAATATACACTATAGAGTCAATAAATTTTACATCAGTGTATATACTGGAAAATAGCATGAGTAGAATGTAAGTATTATTTTCCAACAGCCTTAATGTAAGTTCAATACAGAGCAGTTGAGAAATACACACCTTGATACACGAAATGAAAACCTTTAGCTGTATTGGGTCCCTCCGTTTTGAACCTGATGGTGATTTCATTGGCAGAGCTCAGCGGCAACGGCTCTCCTATGAAATGAGAAATTTGAGGAGGTGAGGGAAAGAAAAACAGCTTAAACGAGATCATCAGTATGTGTGCCACATCAACAGGGTTAAAGAAATGATGTGTCTTCAGATCACCAACAAGAGCCGCCCACAGGTTGAGACTGAGTTGAGTGAAAATGTGTGTGTTGCATCCTTTTCTATTTTAATACAACATGCAATGTTACAAATTATATTATATACAGTGTCAGCATAGAAATTTGAGCGAGAAGTTTAACTTCCATAAATTGAATAGCATTGCACTGACATGTTGCAAGGAAAATAATGAGATTATCTAATAATTCACTAAAAATCTGAGCATTCAAATTCACACAAATAATATGTAAAACAGTATTTTAAGGGAGTAATCCTCCATCACCGTCTAGAAACATTCAACCTGTGGGTCTGGCCTCTGAGGGGGCCCGACTCATAGGGTGCTTTCACACCTGTAGTTCGATTGATTTGGTCTGGACCAAGGGCGAAACATTATACTTTGTAGCATGATGAAACTAACCAAGATGCAGTCACGTGACAACATCCACATCACTCATTGGCCAGATGTGTCTTGAATGTATTTCCATAACTGCACTTCGATTGGTCAGAATTAACGTGCTGGAAAATTCCACAGATCTATGAAACCCCCTTTCCCTGAGCTGTTCGCTAAACAAAGCTTTGGGTCACCTAAGTAAGGCCTTCCTGCATCCAAGCAGACTGTTAGCAAGTGGATAGTTGAGGCTATCTCTCTTGCTTATGAGGTTTCGGGCCAGACTTCACCTTTGGCCATTAGAGCCCATTCTATTAGGACAATGGCGGTCTCCAAGGCCATAATGTCAGGGGTATCGCTTCAAAAAGTTTGCAACGTTTTATTTTATGTGCAAATTATGTCGGGTTTTATGACTTGGACATGGATGCCCCTGGGTCCTGAGTTCTCAGGTCGTAACCACAGCATGAACAAGACAGGTTCTCGGCCGTATGGCGTTCGGGCATTCTCGTTCCCAAAGCGTCATTGACCCTGAGAAGGGAACGAGACGCTGCGTCACTTTGCCATACGTCCTACATCCCTGTGATCGTCTTGCTTCGGCTAAATTGAAGCTAACGCCGGTCAGACCGGATGTGCTTTTATCCTTTCCTGGTCGTGACGTTCACTCTCGCCATTGGACTATCACAATCAGACACAATCATGCAGAGGCGTTCCCAAAACTAGTGTTACAGTCGTCACCTGAGACGTTTTTTTAAGTCCACTAATATTTTATTTTGTTTCAGCTTTATTTCAATTAACTGAAATGCTTTTATAAGTTGTAGTTTTAGCTAATGATAATAACCCTGGTATAAATGTGTGTGTAAACACTCTGCAGCCCGACTGCGTCTCAGAAGCACATTAACATCGACACACAGCAGGAACGAGGTCTGACTGCGTGTAGTGTAATGTCATCGTGTCTCGGCAGACGAGCCTTTAGCTGGTGTCCCGCGGTAAACAAAGCCTTTACCTGAGTGAGAGCCGTAGCTGGAGCTGAGGAGCGCAGACTCGGTCGAGGGCCCGTCGAAGATCTCAACCACATCATTAGAGCTCGTCTGGAAGAACAGAAACTGGCCGAAGAGAACTGTAGTGAGAGAGAGAGAGAGAAGAGACTGTAGTGAGAGAGAGAGAAGAGACTGTAGTGAGAGAGAGAGAAGAGACTGTAGTGAGAGAGAGAGAAGAGACTGTAGTGAGAGAGAAGAGATCTATCTATCTATCTATCTATCTATCTATCTATCTATCCATCCATCCATCCATCCATCCATCCATCCATCCATCCACAATTGATATATTCCAAACACTTCCCAAACATTTCCTTTATGAAGTGTCGTTCCTCTGGTTGAACCCCTAACAGAAACGGCGTTCTCCCTTAGTGGCTTTCAAAGGGACCTCGTGTGAAACAAGCAGTCCTAAAGCAGTCCTAGAGCTAATAAAACGTAGAGTATATGACATCTTCAACATTATAGCTCATATTTCTGTCCCCCCTTATAGCAGTGTTCCCAACACAATCATCACTTATTGAATTCAGTAAAAACCAGCCCTACTAAAGTCACAGCACAAAAGCCCTAACAAGAGATTCAAACTTCTGCAGGGAAATGCCATAAATTAATATCGCAACTCCAAATAAAGCTATAAACCAGTGGAGGAGTCGATACAGGAACGGTAAAGAGAGTAAGTGAATGTGTTTCGCCCGAAGGCCTCAGAACACAGTCTGCCTTCAGGCCATCGGCGTACATTAGACAGATGATAAAACACCAGTGAGAAAAGGTGAGAAAAACACAGCCATATGTTTGTCATTTCTTATGAATAATTCACAATCACTCTTGCTCTTTCTTTCTACTTTCAGGCATTTGAAGGAAATGTATTTCCTGTAATTGGATGAGGTACGGTAGTTGCACATTTGTTTCGTTTGAAAGCAGCAGAACACAATTTCAGCAACATATGAAGTTCACCTGAGGAGGTGAAGCAAAGATAACGCAATAATACAGCCACACAACACTGGGACTTTCCGAAATCTTATACTGAAGGATCATTACTAAACATCATTTTCATAAATCAGTGTTTTTGTCTTGTTTTCCTGTTAAAATAGCTAGAAATTACATACATGTACAGTAGTGACCAAAAGTGATTTTGTGAAAGTTTTTGTAAGCCTATTGTGTAGTTGTGCTTGCAGTTGATTGTTTTATTTGCGATAATAATGCAATGAAATTTTGTGCCAAAAATTATGAACCGTATGAAAATATGAGGGAGTGTCGGGAAATATGGGGAATGTAATACATTCAAGAAAATAGGGAGGGTGTAATAAATGCAAGACAATATGCGGAGTGTCGGAAAAAAATGAGGGACGCAATAAATGTAAGGCAATATTTATTAAATGCAAGAAAAAATGGGAGATGCAGAAAATATGGGGATGCAATAAATGCAAGAAAACATGGAGGGTGTAATAAATGCAGGAAATATTGGGATGTAGAAAATATGGGGATGCAATAAATGTCAGAAAAAATGGAGAATGCAATAAATGCAAGCCAATATGGAGAATTTAATAAATGCAAGAAAATATGGGGGATGCAATAAATGCTATAAAATATAGATGATGTAATAAATTATAATTATAATTGTTATTATAATTCATCTTAATTTTATTCATTAATAAATCTTAATTTTGTGGTCATATAGTGACAGATCTCTCCGCCGGGTTAGAAACCACACGTTCGCTTAGACGGCTGTGACACATTCACATGGTGATGGTTTGTCTCATGAATATTAATTTGGTGATCCTCCACACTGAACTTCGTGGAGTGCCCAGGAACTAATTAATATTCATGAGACAAGTCTTAGCTATAGCTCACATTCCCGCATGTGAAATATTTCTACTCAACCTTTTCCCTTGTTTTTATAAATATTTCAACACATCTCCAATAAGTATTAACATAAAGATCAGAAATATCTGCACTTATACAACTAATCAACATTTTTACAGCATATCATTGGTTCAAAATCCACCTTTTCATAACTGACTGTTAAACATGAATTATTTTCACTCACTGGCATTGACTAAACAAACAGTGTTTTCGCTAAACTCATGCTTCATCTTATTATCAGCAGTCAATAATGAAAACCTCCTGGAATTAATATTTCAGAGAATGAGATGCCAAAGCCCTCTCGGGTATGTGGTTTGGCAAGCTTAGCCAATCTTATTATAATACAGGTACAGGATATTAGTCAGCAAATCGATATCATGCATCCATTGCACGATTAATCCTGACAGACACAAAGGACGCTGGGTAATTGGGTCTTCTGTTGTTTTTACACAAGAAGCGTGTGGTGTTTGATCTTCACACAATGTCAGATAAGCACCAGTTCTCCACACGCACAGGTCACACACACGATTCCCCCCCGAGGACGGATAAATTAAACAAGAGTCGCAGGAACAATCAGGATGATCCGAACTCATGCGCAGAATAGAAAGCTCAGCCTTTTCAACTGGTAATGGTTTATTAAGTCGAGGAAATGGCACTGCTGTTGGCAAGGCAACCACTTCCCATCTCAACAAGGAAAGCTAATCCAGTAGACATCCTTCCAGCGGAGGTCAGGATTGTGATGTAGAAGGGTAATGGTGAACGTCTGTTCATGTCCTCGGCATCTAACGGCGCCTTCAGGCTTTTACCAGTGAACAAATAAATCAGCCATTGTTTCTTCTCAGACGAAACCTGCTGTCTAAGAAGACGGACCAGCAAACACAGCTTCTTCTGTCGCTGGCTTCAGAAGGGGTTTCATTTCACATTTCTCCATGTTTTACACATTCTGAAAACGAGCCAAACATCTTTGAGATGAATCTGATAGCCACATATTTTCATGCATTTATTAAATTCTCCATATTGTCTTGCATTTATTGCATCCCTCATTTTTTCTGTCACTCCCGATATTATCTTGCATTTATTGCATCCCCATATGTTCTGCATATCCTATATTTTCTTGCATTTATTAAATTTTCCATATTATCTTGCCTTTATTGCATCCCCATATGTTCTGCATCTCCCATATTTTCCGCATCCCCATATTTCTCCAATATTTTCTGCATTTATTAAATACTCCATATTGTCTTGCCTTTATTGCATCCCCATATGTTCTGCATCTCCCATATTTTCCGCATCCCCATATTTTCTTGCATTTATTAAATTCTCCATATTGTCTTGCATTTATTGCATCCCTCATTTTTTCTGTCACTCCCGATATTATCTTGCATTTATTGCATCCCCATATGTTCTGCATATCCTATATTTTCTTGCATTTATTACATTTTCCATATTATCTTGCCTTTATTGCATCCCCATATGTTCTGCATCTTCTATATTTTCTGCATCCCCATATTTCTCCAATATTTTCTGCATTTATTAAATTCTCCATATTGTCTTGCATTTATTGCATCCCCATATGTTCTGCATATCCTATATTTTCTTGCATTTATTAAATTTTCCATATTATCTTGCCTTTATTGCATCCCCATATGTTCTGCATCTCTTATATTTTCTGCATCCCCATATTTCTCCCATATTTTCTGCATTTATTAAATTCTCCATATTGTCTTGCATTTATTGCATCCCTCATTTTTTCTATCACTCCCGATATTATCTTGCATTTTATTGCATCCCCATATGTTCTGCATATCCTATATTTTCTTGCATTTATTAAATTTTCCATATTATCTTGCCTTTATTGCATCCCCATATGTTCTGCATCTCCCATATTTTCGGCATCCCCATATTTTCTTGCATTTATTAAATTCTCCATGTTGTCTTGCATTTATTGCATCCCTCATTTTTTTCTGACACTCCCTATATTTTCTTGCATTTATTTTATCATTCATATTTTATTGCATTTTTGCATTCCCCATATGTTCTGCATATCCTATATTTTCTTGCATGTGTTATTAAGAATTATCTTGCCTTTATTGCATCCCCATATTTTACATTTATGCATTTGGCAGACACTTTTATCCAAAGCGACTCACATTGCATTTCAAGCTACACATTTACATTCTTATCAGTTCTTGCTTTCCCTGGGAATCGAACCCATGACCTTGGCGTTGCAAGCGCCATCGTTTGAGCTACAGGAAAGCTCAAATTTTCAGCATCTCCCATAGTTTCTTCTGCATCCCCATATTTTCTAGCATTTATTAAATTCTCCATATTGTCTTGCATTTATTGCATCCCTCATATTTTCCGACACTCTTATGATAAAGGTGTCCGCTCATCACATTCTCCTGTTTCCTGTCAGAAATCCGGTCCACACCGCGTCTGCTCCTTCAACATCAGAGACTAACGAGACCTTAATGCCGACAGAACGATGGGAAGAAAGGACTCGGCCTGGAGCCGGATCCGCGGGAGACTCGATGCTACACCTCAATGCTAACACACACACAACTTCAAACACTAGCAGACAACATGGAAACAAACCCCCGTCGCTCTGACACAAACTCCATGTCAATTATTCAAGGCGGTGCAACAGACAGTAACAACAGCAGCGACGACAAACATTAGCGCTAGCAAAGCGCTGGTATCGGTGCAGTGAAAACTCTGTGACTCATCTCTCAGGAGTACGATTCTTCCCAGCGTGTTTCTCGCTAGGCTAAGCCGCAGGCAATGTTCACACACACACACACCGACGCCTGGCTTTCCAGAGACAATCGAGGAAAAGTTTTGCACTTAAACAACTCTGGATCTGCTTTACATTCTCCTCCGGCCCTGTCTCGACGACTGGCCCACATCGGTTTAAACAGAACAATTTATGCTCATATTATTTTGGTGTTTGCTACAATACATTTACATGATCTAAACGTTTTTCTCATAATGTAGTACAACTCTAATTGGGCTCCTGTCTCTTTAAAGCCCGGCTTTCCAAAAAAGCCCAGTCTGCTCTGATTGGTCAACCAGTACATTATAAATTTTTTTTTTTAATTAAATTATCCATATTGCCTTTCATTTATTGCATCCCCATATTTTCTGCATCCTCAATATTTTCTTGCATCCCTAAATTTTTTTACACTCCCCATATTTTCTTGCATTTATTACATCATTCCTATTTTCTTGCATTTATTACATAATTCATATTTTCTGCATTCCCATATGTTCTTGCATTTATTAAATTCTCCATATTGTCTTGCATTTACTGCATTCCTCATTTTTTCTGACACTCCCATATTGTCTTGCATTTATTGCATCTCCATATTTTCTGCATCCCAATATGTTCCTGCGTTTATTGCATATTATCTTGAATTTATTGCATTGCTAATATTTTATTGCATTTATTGCATCTCCATATTTTCTGCATCCCAATACGTTCCTGCGTTTATTGCATATTTTCTTGCATTTATTGCATTCTCCATATTTTCAGCATCACAATATATTCCTGAGTTTATTACATATTATCTTGAATTTATTGCATTGCTAATATTTTCTGCATCCCAATACGTTCCTGCGTTTATTGCATATTATCTTGAATTTATTGCATTGCTAATATTTTCTGCATCCCAATACGTTCCTGCGTTTATTGTATATTATCTTGAATTTATTGCATTGCTAATATTTTATTGCATTTATTGCATCTCCATATTTTCTGCATCCCAATACGTTCCTGCGTTTATTGCATATTTTCTTGCATTTATTGCATTCTCCATATTTTCAGCATCACAATATATTCCTGAGTTTATTACATATTATCTTGAATTTATTGCATTGCTAATATTTTCTGCATCCCAATACGTTCCTGTGTTTATTGCATATTATCTTGAATTTATTGCATTGCTAATATTGTCTTGCATTTACTGCATCTCCATATTTTCAGCATCCCAATATGTTCCTGCGTTTATTGCATATTATCTTGAATTTATTGCATTGCTAATATTTTCTTGCATCTCCATATTTTCAGCATCCCAATATGTTCCTCTGTTTATTGCATATTATCTTGAATTTATTGCATTGCTAATATGTTCTTGCATTTACTGCATCTCCATATTTTCTGCATCCCAATATGTTCCTCTGTTTATTGCATATTATCTTGAATTTATTGCATTACTAAAATTTTCTTGCATTTATTGCATCTCCATATTTTCTGCATCCCAATATGTTCCTCTGTTTATTGCATATTATCTTGAATTTATTGCATTGCTAATATTGTCTTGCATTTACTGCATCTCCATATTTTCAGCATCCCAATATATTCCTGCGTTTATTACATATTATCTTGAATTTATTGCATTGCTAATATTGTCTTGCATTTACTGCATCTCCATATTTTCTGCATCCCAATATGTTCCTGTGTTTATTGCATATTATCTTGAATTTATTGCATTGCTAATATTGTCTTGCATTTACTGCATCTCCATATTTTCAGCATCCCAATATATTCCTGCGTTTATTACATATTATCTTAAATTTATTGCATTGCTAATATTTTCTGCATCCCAATACGTTCCTGCGTTTATTGCATATTATCTTAAATTTATTGCATTGCTAATATTTTCTGCATCCCAATACGTTCCTGCGTTTATTGCATATTATCTTGAATTTATTGCATTGCTAATATTTTCCGCATCCCAATATGTTCCTGCGTTTATTGCATATCATCTTGAATTTATTGCATTGCTAATATTTTCCGCATCCCAATATGTTCCTGCGTTTATTGCATATCATCTTGAATTTATTGCATTGCTAATATTTTCCGCATCCCAATACGTTCCTGCGTTTATTGCATATCATCTTGAATTTATTGCATTGCTAATATTTTCTTGCATTTACTGCATCTCCATATTTTCTGCATCCCAATATATTCCTGTGTTTATGGCATATTATCTTGAATTTATTGCATTGCTAATATTGTCTTGCATTTATTGCATCTCCATATTTTCTGATACTCCCTCAACTCTTTAACTTGGGTCTTAAAGAAAGTCCACAGTTTCCCCACTCGTAATAAAGACATGGCGTTGTCATTCACATTTGTACCATACCATCTTTCTGACAACACTTGAACGCACCAGTTTTGCTTTGAGACTATATTTCACACTAAAGAAAAGGTAAAATGAGAAACACATAATAGAAACGCTTTGATAATGCGTTGAGAGCTCGCGTCTCCAACACTGGCTTTCATGTTAATTGCATTAGCCTGCAGTTTGTTTTCTGTTTGGAGATTGCCAAGGTGGAACAAGCATGTACAGCCGACGCTCAGAGATGGAAACGGGTGATCGTGTGTGTGTGTGTGTGTGTGTGTGCGACGGCTTTGTTAAATCCACAGCTACACACGTGGGTGTCTGCAGTCATTCGGTGTGTTTGATGCGACACTGGCCCGCGGGCACGTCCTCACACTCACACACACACACAAACCCCCGTGCCGAAGAGCCACGTGTCCTCGGGCCCAGACTCCCGCGCTCATGCTCTCTGGAACATCTGCCACCAGTTTAAGGGGGTGTGAATGTGGACTGTTGACAGGGAGCAGGTTGGGATTAGCGTGAGCAATGCAACTATACATCCAAGACATTGTGATTGGCATAAAAAGACCCGAGCCCTGCATAAAACACGAAGCTGTCTGCTGCGGTTTACATAAATCTAATCGAGTCTCTAACGCAGTAGCGCTCGCGACGCTGCCAGGATCCCTCATACGCTGAAACACTGAGGGACTCGGGAACAACGGGAACAGATTTTCTTCCGCGCTGCTCAGATGCACAGTGTACGGTTGGGCGACAACTTTCTATAAACACGCGCGCGGGAGTCTAATACGGACGACTCATGCCTAAGGCGCTCGTTTGGCAGCTGTGAATAATTCAGCTTTCCTTGAAAAGACAGATGCTGTTTAAAAAATGTCCGGATTTATTATTTGTGACAGAATAATTAAACATTAAAAGCTGGCCAAAGAAACGGAGAACTCCCTTATTATTCTGTTCAAAAGGTCCTGTATAATTGACGAGCTTAAATGAGAAACATACTTCTGACAGTTCCTTTCAGAGGAGAAATTATCCCTCAGTTTGACATCTAACTGATCTCCAACAGGATGCATTTTGAACCAAATAAAACCTTAATTGAAGTGTTGGTTATTTTCCTCCTTTTACTCATTAAAGTCGACATGAAAACATTTTACTCCCATAATTGGACATGATTGTCAATGAGAAAAATAAATGCAAATATGAACTTTATAGATTGACATGCTTCAAAGAGTCTTTGATGAATAGAAAGTTCAAAAGAACAATCTTTCTCTTAATTAAAAATCTTGGTAACACATCATTTCAAGTCTTTATGTATAATGAATTATAAAGGTATTCATAATGTACATTAAAATGCATTCTATCTTTTCATAAATAAACCAAAGTTAACATGCATTATAATATTCACAGATTCCTTGTTCTGTTGTTTGTCGTGTGTTTTAATGCATCATAATTTCTAATGATATTATAACTGTGGTTGAAGTTATCCATAAGGAGGCATAATTAATGCATAAAAACACCTTTATAATGCATTATATATAAAGTGTTACCGATACGTTTTGTAACATTACATGTTTTTACCATTTCTTTGAATTCATTTTAAGCAAAGAAAAATAGTTTTTGCATAACATATTCGTACAGAAGTACAAAAGAAGGCCTTGTCAGAGACTAAAAATACAATGGAGTGAAAGTCACTAGTCTGACCATGTTCTATTTTAAATCTGAGGAAGAAAACTTGAGAGGTTTTTTGAAGAGTTGAGAACTTGAGTCCTGTTTGATGTGATATTTTAAGAAGACCTTCAGCGTTTGGTGTTTTCTATTCTTTCTTATAGACAGTTAAATCATCAGAACGCTTTCATAATCAAGTGAGACGCCTCACGGCATCATCCCTAAACTCTTGCCATTTAGTAGAGTTCGAACTTATTAATATAAACTGAAGAGGGTTTGAAACTGATAAACGACATGAAAGAAGGGCGACTCGAATAAACGCTAGGATGTGTGTCTGGACATCTTTCCCACTACAGTTTACTCGGACAGTTCATGTAAGGTTTGAAACTGATATGAAACTACTTCAAAAGTCATTACATATAATTTGCAGATTAAAAACGAGAGTTTTCTGTGCATCTGAAGTTTTAACCAAAGTGTACCGTATGAGAGGGAAGGGACGAGCTTCATCTGACTCCGCTATGTGGACCAAAACAACCAAAAACATTCATTAAATGCAACAGTATGCAAAAGTCAGGTAATTATAAAAATAATAAATGCATGCAATTTTTCCAAAATGCGTGAGAACACGAGTATGCATTTATTGCATCCCCACATTTTCTTGCAATTATTAAATTCTCCATATTGTCTTGCATTTTTTGCATCCTCCTTATTTTCTGACACTCCCCATTGTTTTTGCAGAGAAAACTAGTAACAAATTTAAGGTTCGATAAAATATGAAAATAATCATACTGCACTGACATTATCGGATGAGAACAGATCTCGAGCTGAATAATGACTCTATTAGAGCTGCTTTACAGCTGGATCTGAATTATTTTTATATATTATATATTTGATGAAGTTTGCATCATTGATTCTGTTATTTAGCTACAGTAGTTTTTGATTCACGTCTTGTTCGATTACATCTCGTATTTAGTTAATAGAAAGTAAGCTTTCACAGGCTGGTCAGTATAATAAAGCTGCATTAGCTCCACATCTGCAGGATTGAAGATCTGCAGTCCTCGTCGTTCTGAAGAGCAGAAGTTTCTCCGGTTCACATCAGGTCACTAAAACATTCTCCTTCGCTTGATCCCGGACGGCTCGGTCTCTCGCTGTGCACAGCCGATGCCGCTTGTTACAAGCAAATCTAAACAAATACAATGTGTACATGCATAAAATATGAGGCTGTGAGCTTTTAAACATGATCTCAGTCCCCCCAGAGACTCGAGCACAACCCGCTCAGAAGTGCTGATCCTGCTGGACAAACACACCGAGATCTACATTAGAGAAAGCCTTTAGGACTAAAGCACTGCTGGCGCTGTTGCATACACACATGCGCTGTTCATCTGTGACTGCTGTGCTTATCTATTCCATTACAGGACCAGCGCTTCTCCGAGATGGAGAGAACGAGCATGTATTTCCGCATGTCTCCCGTCAGTAACCTCGATGGTGATTGGCTGTGAGGTCTTACCGAACTCTCCCGGCACCGAGATCTCGTACACGCAGGACTGGCCCTCGGTGTAGTTGCGGGGGTAGTTCGGGGACAGGACCGTGCCCTCGGACCCCGTCGACCGGCTCCCACACGGAGCTGCAGGAGACACACACGAGGACACTCAGTTTCAGTGCATGATGATATCCAACACACATCAGTTCATCATTTTATGCTCGTTTTACAGACCAGTTTAACATGTGGATCAGCTGTCTTTCTTTATTTCTTGTTTCAATGCATTTTAAATTTAAATAAAAATGTTCTTGATTATTTTTTATATGCAAGCCACCATTATTTTAGAATCAATTCCCTCAATTGATGGATGGATGGATGGACAGATTGATGGATGGATGGATGGATGGATGGATGGACAGATTGATGGATGGATGGATGGATGGATGGATGGACAGATTGATGGATGGATGGATGGATGGATGGATGGATGGACAGATTGATGGATGGATGGATGGATGGATGGATGGATGGACAGATTGATGGATGGATGGATGGATGGATGGATGGATGGATGGATGGACAGATTGATGGATGGATGGATGATTGATGGATGGATGGACAGATTAATGGATGGATGGATGATTGATGGATGGATGGATGGATGGATGATTGATGGATGGACAGATTGATGGATGGATGGACAGATTAATGGATGGATGGATGATTGATGGATGGACAGATTGATGGATGGATGGACAGATTGATGGATGGATGGATGATTGATGGATGGATGGACAGATTAATGGATGGATGGATGATTGATGGATGATTTATACTTAAAAACACAGAGAATCTGTGCAGGAACACAATTATCAAAGATAATTTGAAATAAAGCTGAAATAATAAAATATAAACTTTAGACAAAATAATAATACAAATAATACAATAATAAATAAATATCACTGATGTGATGCATTGTTTCCTGTAATTGTTATTTCTATATAAATACATTTTTGGCACATTAAAATTGAATGTGGTTTAAATGTACATTCTCAACAGTTGTTTATGATTTATTAATTTCCTGTGCCCTCTTTGTAGAAAAATTGCATGATGACATGACGTGTTTATGGTTTTATGCTGATATATCCAGTGTGTAGTTACATTATAGCTGAATAATATCACAAATTATGACCCCTTATAAAAGTAAAACTGCCTTGCAATGTTAGAGTTAATACGAAATATACTGACACTTCATTTAAACACATGTTCCTGTAGCATAACAAATTGCTACTTTTTCTTGTTATTTTGCCTTGGGCCCAAAACAAACATGTTCCCCTTGTGCAGAAAAGCGTGTAATAAGCCACCGATCGGAGACTCCGTCTCATTCCTCTACACAGATCTGTCAAAAACACCAAGTACATAAAATAAAGTAAAACTTTTACTTTGAGGAAAGTGTGTAAATGAGTGCAGCTTTATAACCTGAGGATCATGTAGAGGAGCAACTTCCAGCCTGTCCAACAAACACAACATACAGTAGGGTCTAAATCTATATAACGTGGCCGATATTAATATAATATAATATATACAGTATATATATATATATACAGGTGAAACTCAAAAAATTAGAATATGGTGCAAAAGTTCATTTATTTTAGTAATTCAACTTAAAAGGTGAAACTAATATATTATATAGACTCATTACATGCAAAGTGAGATATTTCAAGACTTTATTTGTTACAATTGTGATGATTATGGCTTACAGCTTATGAAAACCCCAAATTCAAAATTAGATTATTGAGAAAATGTTTTCATATCTGTAAACAATTATAACAAATAAAGGCTTGAAATATCTCACTTTGCATGTAATGAGTCTATATAATATATTAGTTCCACGTTTTAAGTTGAATTACTGAAATAAATGAACTTTTGGACGATATTCAAATTTTTCGAGTTTCACCTGTATATATATATTTATTAGATATAATTAGTATATCTAATTAAATATCTGATATATTAATAGCATTGTTAACAGCGCTCAGTCATTCATCAACCAGCATTATAGACATGATAACAATACTTTTCAATCTTATACTCTAAAACACAGTCTTTATAAGACGCAATTATCGATTAAAAATTATTTCTCCACAATAAGTGAAACAAATTAGCTTAATGCAAGAGAGATGGGCAAATATAATTGTGGCAAAAGTGATTATGATCTGATTGGGCGGGCAGAAGGTTTCATCATACGACTCTATGAAATATAAATCTTTCTTTCAAATGACATTTACAGCCTTTGACTTGCACAAGTGGGAGAGCTTCTGCGGCGTTTGCAATATTTGATGTGAAATCCGAAGTCTCTGTATGGGTTTATTTACCGCTGATCCCACAATATTCTGCAGTGAAATATTAATTCCGGATGATTAGCAAACAAGACGCTGTGACAGAGTCAATACATCAGAGCGCTAAATCATCCAGAGTCACAGAACAGCGTAATATGCGGCTCGTCTAATAATTGCTCATCTCTGCTGTTGACAAGAAAAGTGTTTTTCATGTTCCATGTCAATTTAAACATCTCCCAGCGCTGCCGTTACACACATCTATAACCGCGTCTCGGAGGAAGACGTGCACACGTGACGCATCAAACTCACACAGAGCAATCACTTGCAAAAGTTGCTGATTTAAAATGTTTCTCTCCAAATGATCGGCTTTATGGTTTGAGATGCTCACTGAGGGACTCGTACACTATTATGACATTAAGAGAAGGGGGTGAAAACTTTTGCACAGGATGATGATGATGATGTGTACATTTTGTTTAAAAAAAAACTCAAACACACACACGCACACACAAACACGCACACAGACACACACACAGAGACACACACACACACACACAGACTCACTCACTTACAAACACACAATCACACTGTCCACAAACAATCACACTCGCTCTCACACACACACACACACACACACACACAATCACACTCGCTCTCACACACACACACACACACACACACACAATCACACTCGCTCACGCACACGCACAACATGCATACACACACACATATTTTGATAAAGCAGAGATGCCATTATATAGAGCAGAGCAGAAGTATATTGTGTTCTGACTGTGAAAGACCAAACCCCTCAAACTCCCAGTAATCCACACACACACACACACACACACACACACACACACACACACACACACGGTGTTCTAAATCTCTCCAGAGGCACATCTCATAATCCAGCTGCTCTAACAGGTGAGGGAAGTGTGTGTGTGTGTGTGTGTGAGAGCCATCAGATGCCGTCAAGCCCTCGTGGGTTTAGAGTCCACACACACATCCATTATTCATACAGGTGAAGAGCACAGTCCTCAAACGACGCCTATGCAGTGCCAGCAGGAATGAAGAGAGTTATAAACGCATTATAAAGTCTCGTCTCTCAGGAAACTGGCAGGAGTGAAGAGTGTTATAAACGCGTTATAAAGTCTCGTCTCTCAGGAAACTGGCAGGAGTGAAGAGAGTTATAAACGCGTTATAAAGTCTTGTCTCTCAGGAAACTGGCAGGAGTGAAGAGTGTTATAAACGCGTTATAAAGTCTCGTCTCTCTGGAAACTGGCAGGAGTGAAGAGAGTTATAAACGCGTTATAAAGTCTCATCTCTCAGGAAACTGGCAGGAGTGAAGTGTTATAAACGCGTTATAAAGTCTCGTCTCTCAGGAAACTGGCAGGAATGAAGAGAGTTATAAACGCATTATAAAGTCTCGTCTCTCAGGAAACTGGCAGGAGTGAAGAGTGTTATAAACGCATTATAAAGTCTCGTCTCTCTGGAAACTGGCAGGAGTGAAGAGAGTTATAAACGCGTTATAAAGTCTCATCTCTCAGGAAACTGGCAGGAGTGAAGTGTTATAAACGCGTTATAAAGTCTCGTCTCTCAGGAAACTGGCAGGAGTGAAGAGTGTTATAAACGCGTTATAAAGTCTCATCTCTCAGGAAACTGGCAGGAGTGAAGAGAGTTATAAACGCGTTATAAAGTCTCGTCTCTCAGGAAACTGGCAGGAATGAAGAGTGTTATAAACGCGTTATAAAGTCTCGTCTCTCTGGAAACTGGCAGGAGTGAAGAGAGTTATAAACGCGTTATAAAGTCTCATCTCTCAGGAAACTGGCAGGAGTGAAGTGTTATAAACGCGTTATAAAGTCTCGTCTCTCAGGAAACTGGCAGGAGTGAAGAGTGTTATAAACGTGTTATAAAGTCTCATCTCTCTGGAAACTGGCAGGAGTGAAGAGAGTTATAAACGCGTTATAAAGTCTCATCTCTCAGGAAACTGGCAGGAGTGAAGAGTGTTATAAACGCGTTATAAAGTCTCATCTCTCTGGAAACTGGCAGGAGTGAAGAGAGTTATAAACGCGTTATAAAGTCTCGTCTCTCAGGAAACTGGCAGGAGTGAAGAGAGTTATAAACGCGTTATAAAGTCTCGTCTCTCAGGAAACTGGCAGGAGTGAAGTGTTATAAACGCGTTATAAAGTCTCGTCTCTCTGGAAACTGGCAGGAGTGAAGAGAGTTATAAACGCGTTATAAAGTCTCATCTCTCAGGAAACTGGCAGGAGTGAAGTGTTATAAACGCGTTATAAAGTCTCGTCTCTCAGGAAACTGGCAGGAGTGAAGAGTGTTATAAACGCGTTATAAAGTCTCGTCTCTCAGGAAACTGGCAGGAGTGAAGAGTGTTATAAACGCGTTATAAAGTCTCGTCTCTCAGGAAACTGGCAGGAATGAAGAGTGTTATAAACGCGTTATAAAGTCTCATCTCAGGAAACTGGCAGAAGTGAAGAGTGTTATAAACGCGTTATAAAGTCTCGTCTCTCAGGAAACTGGCAGGAGGGAAGAGAGTTATAAACGCTTTATAAAGTCTCGTCTCTCAGGAAACTGGCAGGAATGAAGACAGTTATAAACGCGTTATAAAGTCTCGTCTCTCAGGAAACTGGCAGAAGTGAAGAGTGTTATAAACGCATTATAAAGTCTCGTCTCTCAGGAAACTGGCAGGAATAAAGAGTGTTATAAACGCGTTATAAAGTCTCATCTCAGGAAACTGGCAGAAGTGAAGAGTGTTATAAAGGCATTATAAAGTCTCGTCTCTCAGGAAACTGGCAGGAGTGAAGAGTGTTATAAACACGTTATAAAGTCTCGTCTCTCAGGAAACTGGCAGGAGTGAAGTGTTATAAACGCGTTATAAAGTCTCGTCTCTCAGGAAACTGGCAGGAGTGAAGAGTGTTATAAACGCGTTATAAAGTCTCGTCTCTCAGGAAACTGGCAGGAGTGAAGAGTGTTATAAACGCGTTATAAAGTCTCGTCTCTCAGGAAACTGGCAGGAGTGAAGTGTTATAAACGCGTAATAAAGTCTCGTCTCTCAGGAAACTGGCAGGAGTGAAGAGTGTTATAAACGCGTTATAAAGTCTCGTCTCTCAGGAAACTGGCAGGAATGAAGAGTGTTATAAACGCGTTATAAAGTCTCATCTCAGGAAACTGGCAGAAGTGAAGTGTTATAAACGCGTTATAAAGTCTCGTCTCTCAGGAAACTGGCAGGAGGGAAGAGAGTTATAAACGCTTTATTAAGTCTCGTCTCTCAGGAAACTGGCAGGAATGAAGACAGTTATAAACGCGTTATAAAGTCTCGTCTCTCAGGAAACTGGCAGAAGTGAAGAGTGTTATAAACGCATTATAAAGTCTCGTCTCTCAGGAAACTGGCAGGAGTGAAGAGTGTTATAAACGCATTATAAAGTCTCGTCTCTCAGGAAACTGGCAGGAATGAAGAGTGTTATAAACGCGTTATAAAGTCTCATCTCAGGAAACTGGCAGAAGTGAAGAGTGTTATAAAGGCATTATAAAGTCTCGTCTCTCAGGAAACTGGCAGGAGTGAAGAGTGTTATAAACGCGTTATAAAGTCTCGTCTCTCAGGAAACTGGCAGGAGTGAAGAGTGTTATAAACACGTTATAAAGTCTCGTCTCTCAGGAAACTGGCAGGAGTGAAGTGTTATAAACGCGTTATAAAGTCTCGTCTCTCAGGAAACTGGCAGGAGTGAAATGTTATTAACGCGTTATAAAGTCTCGTCTCTCAGGAAACTGGCAGGAATGAAGAGAGTTATAAACGCGTTATAAAGTCTCGTCTCTCAGGAAACTGGCAGGAATGAAGAGTGTTATAAACGCGTTATAAAGTCTCGTCTCTCAGGAAACTGGCAGGAGTGAAGTGTTATAAACGCGTTATAAAGTCTCGTCTCTCAGGAAACTGGCAGGA
>NW_026606812.1:315000-352500 GCF_029890125.1 Rhinichthys klamathensis goyatoka
AATGCCAAGCGGAAACCTTTGAAACTTTCCAGATCACGGTCAAGCATCTTGAAATAGTATATCATGACAATCTTAAAGTCAACATGAAATCAGAATGGACAAATCTTTTCTTTTTTCGTTTTTTTATGGAAAATCACAGTTTTCATTATGAATAAAATATTTATTAAATGCATTTAAATTCATGTTCCTGGTAATCTTCAATCGGAATAAGCGACATCTCTTCTCTTCTATGATGATCTGGGCGGGGCTTTAACCTGTCACTCACATGAGATCAGCCAATAGCAAACCACAACCATCCAATCAATTCTCCACAGACACATCAAGCCCCGCCCACTCCAGAAGCGTTTCACTCAGATATACGACACAATAGAGGATGAATAGACTGACTTTTAACTCTTTCCCCGCCGACTTTTTATTTTTTATGTCTCCAGCTAGGGTCAGGATTTTTTATTGTATGAATATGTAAACAGTCAATATCTCAAAAGAAAGAACAGAGCCTGTGCTTTCAAACAAACAAACAAACAAAACACTTGAATGTGGGGAAAATTCATAAAAACAACATTTCGATCAAAAACTGAGAAAATCGTGTTTTCTGCCAAATACTTCATCCAGATGGGATTCAGAACGACGATCGAAACACAGATGGAGAGATCAAGTCCATCAAAGCTTCACAGTCGTTTCCTCTTCATGGGTTCGACACTTCCTTCACTAACATTGGGCTGTTTTGATTTATGTGCTGTTTAATGTTTGATGATCACGAGCGCAATCATACAAACTTCTATCCACTCTTTTGCTGCGTCTCAATTCGCCTACTTGTACTACGCCCTAAAATTATGCACTCTTTCTGTGAAGAAAAAGTAGATACTTATGAGTGTGTAGCAGCAGAAGAGTAGACAGGCTTTGAGACACACTATCCCGTCATACAATTGTGTCTTTAACGGTTGCTCTCTTTCACAGTAAACTGACCTGTCAATCATCTCGTCACAGTAAACTGACCTGTCAATCATCTCGTCACAGTAAACTGACCTGTCAATCGTCTCGTCACAGTAAACTGACCTGTCAATCGTCTCGTCACAGTAAACTGACCTGTCAATCGTCTCGTCACAGTAAACTGACCTGTCAATCGTCTCGTCACAGTAAACTGACCTGTCAATCGTCTCGTCACAGTAAACTGACCTGTCAATCGTCTCGTCACAGTAAACTGACCTGTCAATCGTCTCGTCACAGTAAACTGACCTGTCAATCGCCTCGTCACAGTAAACTGACCTGTCAATCATCTCGTCACAGTAAACTGACCTGTCAATCGTCTCGTCACAGTAAACTGACCTGTCAATCATCTCGTCACAGTAAACTGACCTGTCAATCGTCTCGTCACAGTAAACTGACCTGTCAATCATCTCGTCACAGTAAACTGACCTGTCAATCATCTCGTCACAGTAAACTGACCTGTCAATCATCTCGTCACAGTAAACTGACCTGTCAATCGTCTCTGTCAATCGTCTCGTCACAGTAAACTGACCTGTCAATCGTCTCTGTCAATCGCCTCGTCACAGTAAACTGACCTGTCAATCGTCTCTGTCAATCGTCTCGTCACAGTAAACTGACCTGTCAATCGTCTCGTCACAGTAAACTGACCTGTCAATCGTCTCTGTCAATCGCCTCGTCACAGTAAACTGACCTGTCAATCGTCTCGTCACAGTAAACTGACCTGTCAATCGTCTCTGTCAATCGCCTCGTCACAGTAAACTGACCTGTCAATCATCTCGTCACAGTAAACTGACCTGTCAATCGCCTCGTCACAGTAAACTGACCTGTCAATCATCTCGTCACAGTAAACTGACCTGTCAATCATCTCGTCACAGTAAACTGACCTGTCAATCATCTCGTCACAGTAAACTGACCTGTCAATCGTCTCTGTCAATCATCTCGTCACAGTAAACTGACCTGTCAATCGTCTCTGTCAATCGTCTCTGTCAATCGTCTCGTCACAGTAAACTGACCTGTCAATCGTCTCGTCACAGTAAACTGACCTGTCAATCGTCTCGTCACAGTAAACTGACCTGTCACAGTAAACTGACCTGTCAATCGTCTCTGTCAATCATCTCGTCACAGTAAACTGACCTGTCAATCGTCTCTGTCAATCGTCTCTGTCAATCGTCTCGTCACAGTAAACTGACCTGTCAATCGTCTCGTCACAGTAAACTGACCTGTCAATCGTCTCGTCACAGTAAACTGACCTGTCAATCGTCTCGTCACAGTAAACTGACCTGTCAATCGTCTCGTCACAGTAAACTGACCTGTCAATCGTCTCGTCACAGTAAACTGACCTGTCAATCGTCTCGTCACAGTAAACTGACCTGTCAATCATCTCGTCACAGTAAACTGACCTGTCAATCGTCTCGTCACAGTAAACTGACCTGTCAATCGTCTCGTCACAGTAAACTGACCTGTCAATCGTCTCTGTCAATCGTCTCGTCACAGTAAACTGACCTGTCAATCGTCTCGTCACAGTAAACTGACCTGTCAATCGTCTCGTCACAGTAAACTGACCTGTCAATCGTCTCGTCACAGTAAACTGACCTGTCAATCGTCTCGTCACAGTAAACTGACCTGTCAATCGTCTCGTCACAGTAAACTGACCTGTCAATCGTCTCGTCACAGTAAACTGACCTGTCAATCGTCTCGTCACAGTAAACTGACCTGTCAATCGTCTCGTCACAGTAAACTGACCTGTCAATCGTCTCGTCACAGTAAACTGACCTGTCAATCGTCTCGTCACAATAAACTGACCTGTCAATCATCTCGTCACAGTAAAAATCCTCCACATTTAATTTAATTTAATTTCCTACTGTATCGGACAGAAATGCAGAAGCTCGATGATCTTTCACGCGGAGACTCTCCTCATATTAATGCAGAAAGATGCATTTAGAAGTTAATGGCCAAACGGATCTTTATAAAAGTCCACATTATTGCAGATGAAATATAACACGAATAACATTCAATAAATATTTTTTTTATCAGGTTAAACTTTGATTAGTCACTCAAGCCTTTCTCTAAACCTCTCACCGTCGGTCGCGCATGTCCGCCATGTTTGTAGTTTTTTTTTTTAAATTTTACTCGTGTTTGTAGTTCCTCTTGCAAAAAGCAAAGGATCATGGGTAATGTTAGCCGTTATAGTGAGCACGGATCCACACTTCGAAAATCCACCGAAAATAGTAGATGCTTTGGGACACACTTATTTTAATCTCACACACTGTTTAGGATGGACAGTGTGAACATTGAGCTTCTGGTTTATGCAGATCTTCTTCTTCGCATGTTTTGGATCCAGAGATGTTGTACTATTTCAGAAGATCCGTAACAGTATAACAGTGAAAACACGGATCGCCGGAACAACTGGCGGGGAAAGAGTCAAAGGAGCCGATCACCTAAAGATGAACACTTTTACACACACTCATGTCGTCCCAATCAACAGAAATCAATAAGTGCATCGCTCAAGAACACAAATCTTTACAGCAGGCCGAGAGCAGAGCGCACGTACCCTTGTATTCGAGATGGAAGCCGGTGTAGCTCACGGACCCGTCGCTGCGGAAGGCGATGTGCATGATGTTCGAGCTGCTTTCTACCTTCTCCGGCAACTTGCTGTCTTGAAATGTGCCGATCAGATGACTGTTGCTGTGAGGCCCGTCGTACAGGTACAAGAAGTCATAGTTGGGCTCAATGCTAAAACTGAGAGAGGAAGCGTACAGATTACAGCCAAAACACAATTTACAGGACGATCTATTGACTTTCCCAAACACTAATGAAAATACTGTCAAGATGTCATTGCAAATCATTGGCGGTCGATAAAAAAAAAGAAGAAAACGTCAGAAAAGTAAGACTTTAGAAGACTATATGCGAAGGAATATAGTCACATAAACAACTTAGATATGGTTTTTTAAAGGTGACATATTATACCTATTTTCACAAGATGTGATATAAATCTATGGTTTCACTAAAAAGTGTGTGAAGTTTCAACTCAAAATTCCAGATAATTTATTACAGCTCGTCAAATTTTCC
This sequence comes from Rhinichthys klamathensis goyatoka, assembly GCF_029890125.1. NCBI lineage: Eukaryota > Metazoa > Chordata > Actinopteri > Cypriniformes > Leuciscidae > Rhinichthys > Rhinichthys klamathensis. The sequence continues at coordinate 319,057 of NW_026606812.1, forward strand.
CCTTTTTGTGTGTGAGCAAAAACACGCCGTTTTTGTGTGTGTCTCTTTAAATGCAAATGAGCTTTAGCTCCGCCTCCGTTCAGAAGAGGGCGGAGCTTCAGAGACTCCGGCAATAACAACACAGGCCAATCTCACTGATCCAGAGTCAGGAGTAACAGCAGCGAGTGCAGCCTTACGGAGAGACTCAGGGAGAGCTTCACTTTTACACGTTTCTGAATGTTAGCGGAGACATTTCTGTAGTTGTTGTGGAGTTACACTGATCATCTCCTCATCATGTTGAACTCTTCCACAAGTGTCCACAGTTCCTGAGGTGTTTATAAGACAGCGCTGACATGTTCTGGTCAATAGTGTTCAGTGTCGTCTGTGCTCGACCACAGAACAGTTTCAGGCTTTGCTGGATCTTCTCCAGTGCGTTAGAACTGGTCTCTGTTGGCGCTCGCCGAACCCAATGTCGCTGGTGTGTGTGAACGTGCAGATTAAGGGCCGGGAATATTATAATAACATCCTCTTCATACGGCAGAATCTGATCGGCTTATTTTATAACACACAGTAACAAAGTTACTGGGTTTCACTGTGTCTGTGTTGGTCGATGCACCCGATTATAGCACTTACACACGGGGAAAGTCAGATTTTCATGATATGTCCCGTTTGATGTACATTTTGCAGTTTTATTAATGTCACCACAAGCTGACGAATGAATCACAGCTGTGTGAAGGGTAGTGTTTTCCCTTTGTGTACCACAGAAGAAATAGCAGCATACGAGTTTGAAATGACATGAGAGTGAGCAAATAATGACAGTACTTTCATTTTTTTTGCATGAACTAGCCCTTTAAATCTCGCTGCGGAAATGCAGAAGGCTTATAGAGTGTGTAAAACAGGAAAGAGAAAACATGAACATTTATCAAGTGCTTGTTGACAACATCACAAGCTTTCACAGAGCGGGCCTGTGCTCTTCCTAAAAGACCTGTGGGTCATCAGAGGCAGAACATGTGCTGAAGAGCCTTTCTGTGTGTTTCAGGTGCGGAGATATTATGATGATGTGGGTGTAAAATGCTCATAAATGGCACAGCGACGCTTTGGGAATGTAGTCAGAAATGCTGCGCTTCACATTAAGCACCGCAACGAGAGCAGACGGTCGCACTCATGTCCTTATGAAGATCTGTTTACTGTCCCAAAACTGCACCAACAATACGTTTTGTTAATACTGTAATAATGTCACTGTGACTCATCTCATCTATCTTGAGAAATCTTTTCCCAATTACCATGCTGATAAAAACACAATTACAAGTCATATGTTAATTTGAAATTAATTGGGTCTTTGGTGCACAGATCACAGTCTGATATCAATATCATATTCCAATTTTCAGTCGAAGATGGAAGCAGTTATGGGTCAGTGGTGTGACACTGATTTTATATGTTTGGGATGTAATAATTTATTCAAAGATGCATTAAAAATGCAAATCACACTGACAATGACTTGAATACATCTCATCTATGAATAACCTGTTCAAAATTTGATATTTTTTGTGGGACAAAGTCAAAAATGTGTATGTGGCGTATCCATCTTCAGATTGTAATGAATACATAAAAAGTCTTAAACTTAAGGTTATGAGTTGTGAAATCAATATATATAGTAATGTTTAGAGTACCGGTCAAAAGTTTGGAAACATTACTATTTTTAATGTTTTTGAAAGAAATTTGATCAAAAATACAGAAGAAACTGTAATATTGTGATATATTATTGCAATTTAAAATAATGGTTTTCTGTTTTAATATACTTTAAAATATAATTTATTAAATCATTTTCAGCATCATTACTCCAGTCTTCAGTGTCACATGATCCTTCATTCTAACATGATGATTTATTATCAATGTTGGAAACGGTTTTAGCGCTTAATATTTTTTTGGATACTCTTTTCAGGATTCTTTTAAACAGCATTTATTTAAAACAGAAATATAATGTCTTTACTATCACTTTTTATCAAGTTGACACATTCCTTGCTGAATAAAAGGATTAATTTCTTTCAAAAAAAAAGACTGACCCCAAACTTTTCAACGATAGTGTAAATTGTTGCAAAAGATTTATAATTTTAAATAAATGCTGTGCTTTTTTAACATCAAAGAATCCTGAAAATAGTATCACAGGTTATAAAAAAAGTCCAACATTGATAATAAATCCTCATATTAGAGTGATTTCTGAAGGATCATGTGACACTGAAGACTGGAGTAATGATGCTGGAAATTCAGCTTTGATCACAGGAATAAATTACACTTTACAGTATATTAAAACAGAAAACCATTATTTTAAATTGTACTAATATTTCACAATATTAAAAGTGTTTGATGAGCATAAGAGACTTCTTTAAAAACATTAAAAATAGTAATGTTTTCAAACTTTTGAACAAAATACTTGATGTTTGCAACACTTAGTAGAATAAACTCTAGAGTAATTACATTTCCTCTGTTATATTTGACATCAATAATGCACTTGGTTTTCATAATGTCCTTTGATTAGTTAAGATGGTACCTGATAAAAGCCAAGGAGATGACGTAGTCAGGGTGAACCGTGATGAACCAGTCGCAGTCTTTGCTGTGTGGGTACGGGTGGGGGAAGTTAGGGGACAGAATGAACCCCGACGAGCCGGTGATGTTTCCTCCACACGGAGCTGCAAATAAAGCGTTAATAAAGTTTAGTCTTTTTCCCCTCCCTAAAGTCATTTTATCTCCATAAATCTCACTACGTTGGCTGATTTATCATTCAGTGACAGTCATTTAAAAAAAAAAAGGGTAACACTTTATTTTACAGTGTCCTACTGTAAAAAATAATCCTGTAAAAAAACGGTAAACTACTGGGAGCTGTGGTTGCCAGCATCATACCGTAAAAATACAGTGTGTAACTGTTTTTAAAATTAACAGCTAAATACCGTTTTGTCAGCTACAGCTATATGCTGTCAAATTACAGTTTTATACTGTACCTTACAAAACGGTATTTAGCTGTTAATTTCAGCGTATATTTACGGTATGATGCTGGCAACCACAGCTGCCACTAGTTTACCGTTTTTTTTTTTACAGGATTATTTTTTTTACAGTGCACATGTATTTACCGTAGTAACAACAGTAAATTATGCATAATTACATGCAACTAACCCTCAACCAAATCCTAATCCTACCATAACCCTATAGTAAGTACATGTAGTTCATAATATTACTCAGTATTTAAATGTATAATTACACTGTAACAATGACACCTTCAAATAAAGTGTAACCAAAAGAAAATGCAAATCACATCATTAATATTCATGAGCAAAGCTGATAAGTGCCCAACTGTTCTTAAGCTCCAGGTATGGCTTTAAACCGGATTGACCTTTAAAACGTCTAAATGTGACTCAAACTTTAGAAAATAGATCCACAAAATAAACGTAGCATCCTAGAAGCATTTGTCACGGGAAGTCGGGAAGTCTTCATCCCAGTTTCCCATGACCCAGAAGAGTAAGCGCTGACTGGCATACAATCAGACATTTCCATCAAAGAAAAAGGTTTTGGTTTGACTGTAGTTACTTAATATTACTCAGTACTTCAATGTATAATTTCACTGTAACAATGACACCTTCAAGTAAAGTGTAACCAAAAGAAAATGCAAATCACATCATTAATATTCATGAGCAAAGCTGAAAAGTGCCCAACTGTTCTTAAGCTCCAGGGGCCGGTTGCATAAACACAGATATTATGTTAAAACCATGTCTTAAGTTAGAGTACGATCCACTAGCCGTTAGTCAGGGGCAGTCAGTCTTACTTTTCAATATCAAATTAGGCTAATCTACATTTTTATGCAACTGATTTAAAAAAGCTATGAACAGTTTTAAAGAAAAAAAAAGAAAAGATGTCTAACCTGTCAGACTAGTCTTAGTGGTTTATGCAAGCAGCTCCATGTGTGGCTTCAAACCGGATTGACCTTTAACCTGTTAACTGTCACCCCCCGTTTTTTTGCATAGACATAAAGATCACTATCTCCAGATTATTGTAGAAGTCTAGAAATTATAAAAAATGAAACAGAAAAAAAGTTATATAAGTTTGAGTTTATGAAATTGTGTAGTGTAAAAATATAATTATTAATATTTTATATAAAATATATATATTACAAAATATATTTTACTCTAAAACTGCAAGAAAATTAAAGACAAAAATCTGAACAAGTTGTATTCCAAATTTTAGGTTGATATCTCAAAAAATGAGCTTCCATTGAGATTTTATTCGGGCGCAGTACCCAACTTTTCCACTAGGTGAACACCAGACTCCATTACTGCCCATATAAGGGCGCCTCCATTTTCATATATGTTTTGAGGGATCTGAACCATGTATTTCCATAATTTTCATACAATTTATGAAGTAGACATCCTATTCAGAAGTAGTATGGGTGGTTTGTCAGTATTTGATTTGAATTCAACCTCTAATAAATGCATAAAAAGACTACATTATAGCGTCATAGCTCGCAGCCGCATCACAAATCGAGAATCCATACATTTTTCTTTATATTTAAAACATTTTCAGACCTTTTTTTCTCATAAAATGGAATTGGTGTTATCTTTTGAACTCATGGCATGAAAACAAACTGAGGTTTCTACCAATCTTTCATGATTTTTCATATTTCAAAATAAAGGCCTAAATACTCCTAATGAATATGAAATATTCTTGTTGCAAATTGATAAATTACTGCTCCTCTGTAATGTATTTTAGATAACAGCCACCAAATATGAAAACTAGAGATTTTAAGCTTTCAAATGATATATAGTTTGGCAATATTACTTTAGGTTTTTACTAAGATATTATTGTTTTAAACATGCAATGGCAAATGGGCCCGCCGGCGGGTGACAGGTTAAGAGGTTAAAATGTCTAAATGTGATTCAAACTTAAGAAAATAGGTCCACAAAATAAATGTAGTATCCCAGAAGCATTTATCACGGGAAGTCGGGAAGCCTTCACCCCAGTTTCCCATGACCCAGAAGAGTAAGCGCTGACTGGGCACGCGATCAGAAATCTCCCTCAGAGAGATTCATCATTACAGAGTCATTTCTTCTAGTTACTTGAGTCATTTCGTCAGAGCTGACAGGCGTGAAATGAAATCTCACCGATGCAGGTGGGAGGACTGGGTTGCCAGAAGAACCGGTTGTCCACCTGAATGCAGGAGATCCTGGGTTCTCCTTGCAGGTCGTATCCCGGATCACACGCGAAGCTCACGGTGTCTCCCGGCTCCTTCCCGTCTCCGCTGCGACTCCCGTTCATCGGCGTTCCCGGATCCCGGCAGGCCGTCGCCACCGAACCTGCAAAGAGCAGTGACCAGCTGTGCTGACTTCCACTTACTGGGAAACCTCAGCAGGAGGGAGCGTGTCCCGCTCGGAGAAGAGGTCGCACGGCCTCGGGAACGAGCACAATGTCTCACCGGGGGAGCAGAACACGAGCTAACGCGAGGAAACGTCTGAGCTACAGCGCAACTGAACAATCACTCGCTAATGGATGCGGTTTGTATGCATTTACTTCGAAATGGCAGAGGGATCATTATTCTGGGCAGGCAATTACATTCAGAAGTTTGGGAACAAAAGTGACAGTAAAGACATACATGATGTCTATTTCAAATAAACGCTGAAACTTTCTATTCATCGAAGAATCCTGAAAATAAAATCTGTCACGGTGTCCAGTTTCCATGCAAATATGAAGCAGCTCAACCGTTTTTAACATTGATAATAATAATAATCATAAATGTTTCTTGAGCATCAGATCATCATATTAGAGTGATTTCTGAAGGATCATGTGACACTGAAGACTGAAGTAATGATGCTGGAAATTCAGCTTTGATCACAGGAATAAATTACACTTTACTGTATATTCACATAGAAAACAGCTGTTTTATATTATAATAATATTTAGCAATTTTTGCAGAATTTTTAATCAAGTAGATGCAGCCTTGCCAACCCCAAACTTTTCGAAAAACTTCTGAAATATTTATTTATATGCACCAATGTAACTTCATAATAATAAACAGCAACATGTATGTTCATACAGTATAAAATATTTAGAAGCAATTCATTTACAGGTGAAACTAATACATTATATAGACTCATTACATGCAAAGTGAGATATTCCAAGCCTTTATTTGTTATAATGTTGATCATCAACATTATAACAAATAAAGGCTTGGAATATCTCACTTTGCACGTAATGAGTCAATATGATATATTAGTTTCACCTTTTAAAGGGATAGTTCATTTTGGAATTAATTTTTGGGTATGTTTTAGCTTACCTCGAGGGCATCCAAGATGTAGGTGTCTTTGTTTCCGCAGAAGTTTCAATTTTGATATTTTTAGGTCAAACCGTTCTTGTCTGTCAGTCATATAATGCAGGTCTATGGTCACCACCTCAAAGAGCAGCACAGAGAAGTCCAAATTAAACATGATTTAATGACTCGTAAATGTAAGTACACATTGATGGCCTAAGACACGAAACGAGCGGTTTGTGTGAGAAAACTAACAGTATTTATATCGTTTTTACTTCTTGTAAACACAGCCACGTCCAAGTGATCTGAGGGCGCCGGCGCTTCGGTCTTTTCCGGCAAGCGCTGGAAGTGATCTCTCGCGCGTGTACGTCACTCATACAATTGTTTTATTTAATTTTTTTATTGTTTTCTTTTACGACGGTTTAAACATCCCGGATAAGCGCAAATTAGTACCCTTTTAATTAGCCGTCTTACCTACAATCTCTGTGTAAACAATGAGTGACGTACACGTGCGAGAGATCACTTCCGGCGCTTTCTGGAAAAGACCGAAGCGCCGGCGCCCTCAGATCACTTTGACGTGGCTGTGTTTACAAGAGGTAAAAACAATATAAACACTGTTCGTTTTCTCACACAAACCGCTCGTTTCGTGTCTTAGGCCATCAATGTGTACTTACATTTACGAGTCATTAAATCATGTTTAATTTGGACTTCTCTGTGCTGCTCTTTGAGGTGGTGACCATAGACCTGCATTATATGACTGACAGACAAGAACGGTTTGACCTAAAAATATCAAAATTGAAACTACTGCGGAAACAAAGACACCTACATCTTGGATGCCCTCGAGGTAAGCTAAAACATACCCAAAAATTAATTTCAAAGTGAACTATCCCTTTAAGTTGAATTACTGAAATAAATTAACTTTTGCACCATATTCTAATTTTTCGAGTTTCACCTGTATATGAAGGGTTTGAAATTATTAAAAGCACCGTTATCATATACAATAAAATTACTTTAGTTCAAAACATGATATCAAATTTTAGTCATGCCATCCACGCTTAAGTTTGGCATTCACTCATTTATGAGCTCTGAAGTGTGTGACACTGTGCTCTTACTCGAGAAGTCGATGGCGAATCCAGATTTGCTGATGTAGAAGTCCGTCTCGAACTGGACGGTGACGATGTTGAGAGTGCTGTGGATGCCGTCGGGTAACAGAGACCCGCTCACTTCCCTCAGAGCCATCTCGTTCTCCGGGTGCCCGTCCCAAACCTTCAGGATATCGTGAGACGCCTCCGTGTCAAACGCCAAGAACTGCAGGCTGAACACACACACCTGATTCACACTCAGAGTCTCACGTGCACAAACATACTTAGAGCAATCTAATCAAATAAATAATACGATAAATCAAGAACCGTAAATGCAATTAATAAATCATCTAATACCATTAAATATGAAGTGTCTTTATAATACAGGTGAAACTCGAAAAATTCAAATATCGTGCAAAAGTTCATTTATTTCAGTAATTCAACTTAAAAGGTGAAACTAATATATTATATAGACTCATTACATGCAAAGTGAGATATTTCAAGCCTTTACTATAAAGACTATAAAACCGTGGTAACACTTTACTTGAAGGGGTGTACATAAGACTGACATGAGACCTTCATAACCATGACATGACATATGTCATGGATATGAAGTAGGGTTTATGCATGTTTATGACAACTGTCATTAAGTGTCTTTCGCTCAATTATGACATTTTGAATGCAAATATGACATTGTTTAAGATGTCTTTGTTATGACACCTTGACATAAACCATAACATCATAACCTGTCAGTGTCTTTGTCATGACAACTTGACATTAAATTAAGTTAAACTGTCATGTGGTTGGTTTTGACATTGGCTGTCATAAGGCCATTATAACTGTGTCATGAATATTTTTCGTGACCTCGACTACAGTGCTACAAATTGAATTTGTCATTAAACAGTTATAATGGCCTCATGACAGCCAATGTCAAAACCAACCACATGACAGTTTAATGTTAACCATAAAGTTATAATTATATAAATTATAGTTATATTTAAGTGGTTTCTTAAGTTTGATAATTAATCTGCTATGTCATGTTTATGACAGGTTGTGTTGTCTTAGTAATGTCAAGTTGTCATGACAAAGACACTGACAGGTTATGATGTATTGGTTTATGTCAAGGTGTCATAACAAAGACATCTCAAACAATGTCATATTTGCATTAAAAATGTCATAATTGAGCGAATGACACTTAATGACAGTTGTCATAAACATGCATAAACCTTCCTTCATATTCATAACATGTGTCATGTCATGATTATGAAGGTGTCATGTTAGTCTTATGCACACCCCTTCAAGTAAAGTGTTACCAAAACCGTTTCACAATATTCTAATTTTGAATTTGGGGCTGTAAGCCATAATCATCCAAATTATAACAAATAAAGGCTTGAAATATCTCACTTTGCATGTAATGAGTCTATATAATATATTAGTTTCACCTTTTAAGTTGAATTACTGAAGTAAAATGCACGATATTTGAATTTTTCGAGTTTCACCTGTATACATAACGATCTGTGTTTATATCTATTCACACCCATTATAAAACTTGGAAGAGCAAGGACATGTTTTAATATAACTCTGTATGAAGAATGTCATATACACCTAGGATGGCTTCAGGGAGAGTAAATCATGGGCTAATTGTCATTTTTGTGTGAACTGTCCCTTTAAGGATCTGCGTTTGGCTGTAATTAGTGGTCAGTCACCTGACAGTGTTGCCGGGGTCCACCTCGATGGACCATGTGCAGCGGAGGTTGTTGTCATATGGAAAAGGGTATCCAGGAGAGAGTATGCGTCCAGATGATTCACCTTTAAAACTTCCCCCACACTCCGCTACAATAGATCAAAACCAGAAGTTATTGCATGCGCTGTCAACTCCCACCCACGACGCGGACGAGATGTATTCCTCCTGCCATTAATGATGAGCTCTGTGGAGAGTGTGTTTCTGCATCTGACACCCCCTCATCATGCCGACGAGGACATGCAACAATGGGCTGTAGTTATGCATGCAAGAGACGCTGCTTTTAACTACGTTCCTCGTGCATGCCATTAATTAATGTTAAAACTCTGTCCACATTATTTATGAGTTCGGTCTTGCATGAGAAGCAGAGGACCACTGCATATATCACACAAAATAAAGGAAGTATTATCATATTCATTACTGTGGCCTCAGCCACAATATCAGCACTACATCGCTCATTAAAGCACTTGTTTCTGTGCCGTATTACAGCAAACGCTGATCTCATGAGCGAACGACATAGAAAATACTGTCATTACAACGGTAACGAACACGGACAAGACGAACACTGCGGAAGAAGAAAGCCGGCAGCTGGAGATTATCATGTTTGATATCATTTCAATGGCCACTTTAGAGCTGGAGTGTGTGTGGATTTGTGGCGTTTAATGTTGTTTATATGTATATGTGGTGTTTTTAATATGCTTTCCTCCTTAAAACTGCAGTGAACCAAAGACAGTCTCAAAAACACGGTTTGAAATCGCTGGTGTTTCTGACGTCACAAACGACCTTGTAACCAATCAGATCAACGTGTGATCGTCAACCAGTGGATCTCTGAGCTGAGGGAGTGAGTGGAGGCGGGGCTCATTTGCATATTCATAGAGCCACGCATACTAAATGAGGCGAGGGTGTCGAGTTACATTCAAGCTATTTGAAGATATAAAGAATTGTTTTTCAAGGAAAAAAACGTTTGGAGAGTTTTAAGGGATAAAATGATTGACTGCGGGGGACTTTAAAGGTTTTGTTTGAGTTTAATAAGCAGAGACACACACTGATTCCCCTGAAAGTTGTGAACACAGTCATTCTGTGGCAATATCAAAACACTGCTCTGTTTGTTTGAGCGTACAGAAACACTTTGTTTGACTCAACCAATGATGTGATTTTGGCGCAGGACTATGTTTGTGTCCCAGTGGGGGAAACCTGTCTGAAAACAGTCATTCTTCTTAGTTATTTTGGAATTAATTTGCCTCCCTAATACGACCAGCAAACTAATCACACATTTAATGGATGTTTTTCACATGATAAAGAGTAAAAATCACATAAATGTACTTTTTTTTTTTTTCATGGGCGAGTGAAATAACAACGGAAAGTGATCTGGACGGTCAACTTGCTTAATATTTGCTTTATAATTGCATGTGATCTGCTTTGTGAAGAGGGAAAATAGCTGTATGGAGAGACATTTATCAGCTAGCTTTTGCATGAAATATTTAGCACAGCCTCGATGTGCACCATTTTGATGTTGACATTCCCAAGGCGCTGTCATACGAGCGAGTGGATCCCCAGGCAGAGCTTCCAGCGTTTGCTCATCGGGATTCAGTCTACAGAGAGGCCGGCTACTTCACTCTGACTGCTCTATTGTACATCAATTTCATCATACAAAAGGCAGGAATACGCTGGTCTACCATAAATATTGATGACTCTACGAGACCGATCAACTTATGTGAAACTTCTTTATAGTTTGCCTGAGCGTTTTGAGACTGAGACTCTGTTCTGAGAACATTGTGATCTACCTTTGCTGACTACAAACGCAGCTGGCAGGAGATTACAGATAAAGATAACCTATTAGGCTTTTTTCCATCTTTCTTTAGTGTGTAATGTTGATATTTGAGCATAAAAAGGCTCTGCAAAGTCTCTCTATATCAGCGTCAGTGTTTCTGAACTCCTGAAACGCCTCCATTGTAGTCTTGAGTTTCTCCCGGGAACGAACACGTCACAATATTCCTCATTATAATAATTAATGCGCAGAATAAAGGGGCGGGGCCTGGTTGAGTTAGTTAGTAGTGTGTTAAACTGGCGGTTATGGAAAGGGGCGGGACATTTCCCAAACACACTCGAAGCGCCCAACCAATCACAACACAATGATCCAGCCAACCAATCAGAGCACAGTGTGCTTTTAAGAAGGAGGGGCTTCATAGAGACAGGAAGTAAACAGAGCGTTACTGACAGACTGGGAAGAGAGGAGCCGCAACAGTGGAGAATATGAGGAGAATAATCCATGCAAACCTCTTCTAGTAGAGCTCAATTACAAAACCAAGACTTTGCAAAAGCGCATAATAAATCCTCTGATTTATTGTGACTGATTGGAAAGGAAGAAGAAACCAAAGACAGTTCCTTCTGCTGAAAACAACTGGCATATATTCCAGACAAACTAGTGCAGGAGATCTGGATAAAAACTAAATAAAAACAATTTGATTAATGTTTAAATTCCAAGATGATTATTTACAGGTGAAACTCGAAACATTAGAATATGGTGCAAAAGTTCATTTATTTCAGTAATTCAACTTAAAAGGTGAAACTAATATATTATATAGACTCATTACATGCAAAGTGAGATATTTCAAGCCTTTATTTGTTATAATTGTGATGATTATTGCTTACAGATATGAAAACCTTTTCACAATATTCTAATTTTGAATTTGGGGTTTTCATAAGCTGTAAGCCATAATCATCACAATTATAACAAATAAAGTCTTGAAATATCTCACTTTGCATGTAATGAGTCTATATAATATATTAGTTTCACCTTTTAAGTTGAATTCCTGAAATAAATGAACTTTTGCACCATATTCTAATGTTTCGAGTTTAGGCGAAGCTGATATGAAGACGTGGCTATTGATGTAAAGTTGGGTTGTTGACAAATAACACTTTTTTTCCCAACATACATTTTTTATTAAACTAAAAGGTGTAAAAACTGGCTTGACCTTTTCGCAGTTCAAATGGTCATGAAGTGCGACAAATTAATTTTTTTAAAGAATAAATAATCCATGTGCTCTCAATTAATTTGGGGTCATAAAAAGCAGCATGTAGGATAATTAAGCAATTATACAAGAATAAAATGATGTCAGTGTCTCGCTGGTTAAATAGAGCGTGTGTGAGCTGTCAATCTAGTGCTTAGAGGGATTCACAGGTTAAGAAGTTTGAGCATCTCAGTCGTCTATAATTAAGCAGCTGCTGAGAAACCAATCCTGGACAACATCCCGTCCTGGAAAACAGCAAACCAGCATCCAAAACACAACATATGCTGCGCTTTCAGAGTGGCAATTATGAATATTCACTCTCCAAATGAGTATGTACTCAAAAAACATTTCCCCATGAGTATTTCTTGTTTGTACTCTATGAATCTCAAGGCTACGTGAACAAAATATTTCTAACAGTACATGCTCTTTTTAGTACATTAAACTCAGGGTTTGAGCAATGAACCAATCTCTGATTTACAATGAGAAACGAAAGCATGAACGGCAAAACACAAACACTAAACATCTCAGCTAAACGTTTTGTGGTGCTCAACTGATTAAATAAACTGGAAACACACCGAGATGATTTGCATGTCAAAATGCAACCCATTTATTTTCTGGTGCATAATTTATGGTTATTCCTAATTAAAAAAAATTCCCTTCACATTTATTTAATTGCTTGCTTACAGCTCTGGAATTACTATGTATAGCAATTAAATGGATAATAATTAAAATAATAATATTATTAAAAATATTGAAAAATAAAAACTATACAGTATATATATATTTTAATTAAATATTTTTTCTAAAATTAAATATTTATAATTAAATACATTTTGAAACAGAAATATATATTAAATATTTTATATAAATATTTTATCCTATAAATATATATATATTAATAACTAATTCTATTGTATTAAGTATTAGTGTATTATATTAAAATTATATTTTACAGTATTTATATTTAAATTAATAACTATTATTATAAATCTAAATAACATAATGTATATAATTATTACCATTATTTTTTTAATAAAAAAATTATTACACACGGTCTGGGACCATCCGCTCCCCTCCTGCATACGTAACACACACACACACACACACACACACACACACACACACACACACACACACACACACACACACACACACACACACACACTGTGTTTGCATGATACAGCCATACAAGCTGAACACACACACCATTACACACACCCTCAGCCTCGTGCATCGGGAGCAAAGTTTAATTGGGTGAGACGTGTCAGAATGCAATCAGCCTGTAAACACACACACACACACACACACACACACACACACTGAGACGCGTGACAGGCACGCTGCTGTACATCAATTATTCACAACAAACACACACACACACAAACACAGCTGCAAGACCAATTAAGTGGAATCCATGTAAGGATAAATCCTCAGGATTAAGGATACACACGGCTGCGTTTGGAATAAAACACTAGCTTATACCCACTGAACACTGTACAGTATACACTACACTACTGTACTCTAAAGACACTGTGGAAGCAAACGCAGCGCTATTTAGTATGCAGAAATGATATAGCATGCTATTCCGGACCCAGTGTACGTCTGTGAAGGGTTGCAGTGTGTGTGTGTGTGTGTGTGTGTGTGTGTGTGTGTGTGTGTGTGTGTGTGTGTGTGTGTGTGTGTGTGTTACCTATGCAGGAGGGGAGCGGATGGTCCCAGGCCGTGTGTGTGTGCGTGTGTGTGTGTGTGTGTTACCTATGCAGGAGGGGAGCGGATGGTCCCAGGCCGTGTGTGTGTGTGTGTGTGTTACCTATGCAGGAGGGGAGTGGATGGTCCCAGGCCGTGTGTGTGTGTGTGTGTGTGTGTGTGTGTGTGTGTGTGTGTGTGTGTGTGTGTTACCTATGCAGGAGGGGAGCGGATGGTCCCAGGCCGTGTGTATGTGTGTGTGTGTGTGTGTGTGTTACCTATGCAGGAGGGGAGTGGATGGTCCCAGGCCGTGTGTGTGTATGTGTGTGTGTGTGTGTGTGTGTGTGTGTGTGTGTGTGTGTGTGTGTGTGTGTGTGTGTGTGTGTGTGTGTGTGTGTTACCTATGCAGGAGGGGAGTGGATGGTCCCAGGCCGTGTGTGTGTATGTGTGTGTGTGTGTGTGTGTGTGTGTGTGTGTGTGTGTGTGTGTGTGTGTGTGTGTGTGTGTGTGTGTGTTACCTATGCAGGAGGGGAGTGGATGGTCCCAGGCCGTGTGTGTGTGTGTGTGTGTGTGTGTGTGTGTGTTACCTATGCAGGAGGGGAGCGGATGGTCCCAGGCCGTGTGTGTGTGTGTGTGTGTTACCTATGCAGGAGGGGAGCGGATGGTCCCAGGCCGTGTGTGTGTGTGTGTGTGTGTGTGTGTGTGTGTGTTACCTATGCAGGAGGGGAGCGGATGGTCCCAGGCCGTGTGTGTGTGTGTGTTACCTATGCAGGAGGGGAGCGGATGGTCCCAGGCCGTGTGTGTGTGTGTGTGTGTGTTACCTATGCAGGAGGGGAGCGGATGGTCCCAGGCCGTGTGTGTGTGTGTGTGTGTGTGTGTGTGTGTGTGTGTTACCTATGCAGGAGGGGAGCGGATGGTCCCAGGCCGTGTGTGTGTGTGTTACCTATGCAGGAGGGGAGCGGATGGTCCCAGGCCGTGTGTGTGTGTGTGTGTGTGTGTGTGTGTTACCTATGCAGGAGGGGAGCGGATGGTCCCAGGCCGTGTGTGTGTGTGTGTGTGTGTGTGTGTGTTACCTATGCAGGAGGGGAGCGGATGGTCCCAGGCCGTGTGTGTGTGTGTGTGTTACCTATGCAGGAGGGGAGCGGATGGTCCCAGGCCGTGTGTGTGTGTGTGTGTGTGTGTGTGTGTGTGTGTTACCTATGCAGGAGGGGAGCGGATGGTCCCAGGCCGTGTGTGTGTGTGTGTGTGTGTGTGTGTTACCTATGCAGGAGGGGAGCGGATGGTCCCAGGCCGTGTGTGTGTGTGTGTGTGTGTTACCTATGCAGGAGGGGAGCGGATGGTCCCAGGCCGTGTGTGTGTGTGTGTGTGTGTTACCTATGCAGGAGGGGAGCGGATGGTCCCAGGCCGTGTGTGTGTGTGTGTGTGTGTGTGTGTGTGTTACCTATGCAGGAGGGGAGCGGATGGTCCCAGGCCGTGTGTGTGTGTGTGTGTGTGTGTGTTACCTATGCAGGAGGGGAGCGGATGGTCCCAGGCCGTGTGTGTGTGTGTGTGTGTGTGTGTGTTTGTTACCTATGCAGGAGGGGAGCGGATGGTCCCAGGCCGTGTGTGTGTGTGTGTGTGTGTGTTACCTATGCAGGAGGGGAGCGGATGGTCCCAGGCCGTGTGTGTGTGTGTGTGTGTGTGTTACCTATGCAGGAGGGGAGCGGATGGTCCCAGGCCGTGTGTGTGTGTGTGTGTGTGTGTGTGTGTGTGTGTGTTACCTATGCAGGAGGGGAGCGGATGGTCCCAGGCCGTGTGTGTGTGTGTGTGTGTGTGTGTGTTACCTATGCAGGAGGGGAGCGGATGGTCCCAGGCCGTGTGTGTGTGTGTGTGTGTGTGTGTTACCTATGCAGGAGGGGAGCGGATGGTCCCAGGCCGTGTGTGTGTGTGTGTGTGTGTGTTACCTATGCAGGAGGGGAGCGGATGGTCCCAGGCCGTGTGTGTGTGTGTGTGTGTGTGTTACCTATGCAGGAGGGGAGCGGATGGTCCCAGGCCGTGTGTGTGTGTGTGTGTGTGTGTGTGTGTTACCTATGCAGGAGGGGAGCGGATGGTCCCAGGCCGTGTGTGTGTGTGTGTGTGTGTGTTACCTATGCAGGAGGGGAGCGGATGGTCCCAGGCCCGTCTCTCGCCCGTCATGCATCTCAACACGCGGTTGCCATGGAGACCGTATCCCGGGTCGCAGCGGTACGAGATCACACTGCCGGAGAAGTGGCCTTGGTCGCTCGCTTTAGATCCGAACTGAGGAACGCCGGGTTCATCACAGTGAGAGAGCTCGAAGCCTGGAGGGGAACGCATGAGAGAGAGGAACATCAGTGGGAGAATCTGCACCGGCTTTCCTTTTCAAGGTGTCTAGACTTCTGTTAGAGGAAGGTCACCTTAAAGCAGGTTTTCTTAAAGTGCCTTCATTTTTTTTGGTATTTTTAGCTTTTATTTTTTTTTTATAGTTTATTCAAACGTTAGTGTGCTTGGTTATCATGGAGATAAAAGTGTTTGAGATTAAATATTAGACGTGATATGTGAAGAAATAAAATATATAATGTATCTGAAGTACTCAATGAAGTATTAAACATATATAAAACTTGGTTTAATATTTCATTGAGTATTTAAGATTATGTTAAATATATTTTATATGTGTTTGTGTGTATATATATATATATATATTAGTTAATTAAATTATATATAAACACAATTTGTATTTAGGATACAAAATGCAAGCATAAATGCCCAATAACTATAACAATAAAGATATCTAAACAATAAAAATATCTAAAAGTCGTTCAGAATATAACAGAATTCACAGCACAACTATAACGATAACGACACAGAGAAACGATCTCGATTCACTTCCAGAACGACTATTTTACTATAAAAACACTGACAGCCAATCAGAATCCATCCTGCTTTAACGAGATCGAGCATTTAAAGCGACAGGCGACAATAACTGCAATAACTATAACTATAATAAATAGACGCTATTGTGGACACTAATATAGTCAGTGTTATAGCTTTCATTAAAAGGCTTTAAAACACACTGTAAGTGGTCAAAAAACAAACCTAAATAAATGAAATTGTGAAGTGTGTGTTTTAAAACATTAACAGGACTGAATGTTTTAATTTCAAAACCACGGGCATTAATATGAAGTTGATCCTCAGTCCTGTTTGCACTTTCCGGGACGGTTTTCCACTTATGGATGAATTCAAAAAGTACAAAATCGAAAAGACGTCGAGATACTTTTGACCATATCACAACAAACTGGTTTCCAAACTCATTTTCTGCAAATATCTGAGTAAAAATAAACTAGGCTTTCTCTCATTTCTGATCTGTCCAATTACATTTTACCAGCAAACACAATTTTCTGTGTTTTTAATGTGTCATATGCAATTACAGAGAACAAGAGCACAAATAATATCACATCCCAACCATTTAATCCTAATCAGATCTTAACGAGAGAATGATACACTTAATTAATTCAGTGAAATAGGTGTGGGTGAAGGAAACAGAAGCCGAGCCGCCAGCATTCACACGTCCCGGCGGAACGACATCATGAATTTCACTTTGAGTTTCCATAATGCAACATAAAACAAAGAAATAAACCCACAGCCATAATAATATTCACATTTATGTGAACATACAGCCCTATAATAGTGCGAGACAATAACACGAGCAACACTGTGCCTGTTAATTAAGACGTTAGATGAAGAAATTACAGAGGATGTTTAGAGAGTTTATGGATAATAGCAGATTTAATCAGCTTTAAACTCTAGTCTTGTGTGAAAACATCAAGAATTAATCAGGAAAATATCATGTTATTCATACAGTACTTTTGTGTACATGCAGATTTAGGATAGTCATAAACAACACTGGTTTGGCCAATGGCGTGAGTTTGGGGGCGGGCTATATAGATGGGGGATGGGCTATATAGATGGGGGCGGGACTATATAGATGGGGGCAGGGCTATCTAGATGGGGCGGGACTATATAGATGGGGCAGGGCTATATAGATGGGGCGGGCTATATAGATGGGGTGGGCTATATAGATGGGGGATGGGCTATATAGATGGGTAGGGGCTATATAGATGGGTAGGGGCTATATAGATGGGGGCGGGACTATATAGATGGGGGCGGGGCTATCTAGATGGGGCGGGACTATATAGATGGGGATGGGCTATATAGATGGGTAGGGGCTATATAGATGGGTAGGGGCTATATAGATGGGGGCGGGACTATATAAATGGGGGCGGGGCTATCTAGATGGGGCGGGACTATATAGATGGGGCGGGGCTATATATGGGGGCGGGGCTATGCAGATGGAGGCGGGACTATACAGATGGGGCGTGGCTATCAGATGGGGGCGGGACTATATAGATGGGGCGTGGCTATATAGATGGGGGCGGGGCTATATAGATGGGGCGGCACTCGAGTCCCAGTAACAAGCAGCATCAAAATATTACACATAGTATGTAATAATTATGTAATTTATATTTCCTAATATTGAATGCATAAAATACCGGAAATGTTTCATGAATTGCTGAATTATTAGTGCAACAGCCAATTCCTAAAAACTAGTCCAATTTCACATTTTATAAATATATATATAAAACCTTTAAAACATTATATATAGAATAATGAATGTGTGAAAGTCTTTTGATAGTGCTTATACTGGAAATACACATAACATAACATAACATAACATAACATAACATAACATAACATAACATAACATAACATAACATAACATAACGAAGTGAAATCGGATCATAAAACTAAATTATGGGAGAAATATTTTTTTGGGTGAACCATTAGTTTAAATAATACACTGTTCTATATTTTTTCATATTTGAAATTATTTTGATGCTGCTTGTCATTTTTTTTTATTTTTTTTTAAATATTATAAAATAAAATAAAATACTAAATTATGGCAGAATGAATTTTTGGGTGAACTATTCGTTTAAAAGTTATATTGTAGTATAATATTTTATATTTGAAATAATTTTGATGCTGCTTGTTACTGAATAATATAATACAATACAATATAATATGGTATAATATAATATAATATAATATAATATAATATAATATAATATAATATATACAATACAATACAATACAATTAGGGCTGTCAAATGATTAATCGTGATTAATCACATCCAAAATAAAAGTTTGTGTTTACATAATATATGTGGGTGCACTGTGTATAATTATTTTGTATATATATAAATACACACACATGCATGTATATTTAAGAAAAAAATATTATTTATATATAAAATATTTATATTTATATATAATATAAATTATATATAAATCTATATACATGAAATGTATATACATGAAAATATTTCTTAAATATATACATGCATGTGTGTGTATTTATATATATAAAATAATTATACACAGTGCACCCACATATATTATGTAAACAAAAACTTTTATTTTGGATGTGATTAATCACGATTAATCATTTGACAGCCCTAAATACAATAATATAATATAATATAATATAATATAATATAATATAATATAATATAATATAATATAATATAATATAATATAATATTTTTTTGGGTGAACCATTAATTTAAATAACACACTGTTCTATAATATTTCTTATTTGAAATTATTTTGA
Organism: Rhinichthys klamathensis goyatoka; assembly: GCF_029890125.1. Lineage (NCBI taxonomy): Eukaryota > Metazoa > Chordata > Actinopteri > Cypriniformes > Leuciscidae > Rhinichthys > Rhinichthys klamathensis. The sequence continues at coordinate 338,510 of NW_026606812.1, forward strand.
TGCTGCTTGTCATTTTTTTAAAATCAATTATAAAATAAAATAAAATAATAAAAAATAAAATAAAATAAAATAAAATAAAATAAAATAAAATAAAATAAAATAAAATAAAATAAAATAAAATAAAAATATGGCAGAAGGAAATTTTGGGTTAACTATTCGTTTAAACGATATGTTGTAGTATAATATTTTATATTTGAAATAATTTTGATGCTGCTTGTTACTGAATAATATAATATAATATAATATAATATAATATAATATAATATAATATAATATAATATAATATAATATAATATAATATAATATAATATAATATAATATAATATAATATAATATAATATATGGAAATGCCATGAGACTAAATAATGGCAGATTTTTCTCCGGGTGAGCTATTTCTTTGATATGTTTCTCTAAGTTCCCTCCCTGTTCTCCTCTTCTTTAGCACAGCTCAGGTGAAACCCCAACGCCCGGGCTGTGACTGAACACATCATCAGCGCTGACAGACCAACGAGACGCTCCGAGTAAAAGCTGTTAGTGTTTCTCAGGGAATGAGCGAGTGCATCTGAACGCCTCCAGTTCTGGACAGAACAGAAGAAGAACTGCGTTATCCTCCTTCAGAGCCATGTTTTCCTCACGCTATAATCACGCTTTATGATCACGATATCAAACAATACAGCACTGTGAGCAAGACACATTACTAAACTTCTCATGAGAAAAGACAGACCTATAATTTCCAACAAAGAAAATTAAGAGTCTCCATGGCACTAATAATCCATGCATATGATGCGGCTAATTCAACGGTTTTCATTTGAAAAGCAATAAACTATGTGTGTGTGTGTGTGTGTGTAGTGAGTGCTGAGAACCATTATACAGTTCATGCTGACAATGAAATAAAGATATTAATCCAGAAATTAAAATTAATTGAGCTAATATATTCATGAGAGGTATGGCAGAAAGATTGAGAGGCAGAAGGAGATTTCATTCGTATCCGTAAGCGTCCAAAATGAACTTATACCACACCTGCCCATTAAACTGTGCTTGCATTATTTATTAAAATATATATTCTTTGCCAATATACAGCAAAACGGCATCCATCATCGCCCAACAAATGAGTAGCATACAGTTTACTCACCAAAGTCAATTTTGCTCATATTAGACACTTGGCTGGTGTTCTTTTTGAACTAATATAATATAATATAATATAATATAATATAATATAATATAATATAATATAATATAATATAATATAATATAATAATCAGAAAATATGTGTGAGAAAGGCCTTTGCAATTGCAATTTTATGAATACTTATAAGAGTACAGTCATTTGCAGCCTTGGTAGAGATGAATTTATTTATCATCAAAGCATCAAATATGAAATATCAGTGAAACACTGTTGATGTTTCTCACTTTTGTTTATCCTCACAGGAATTTGAGCATCCCAAATGAACTGAAGTTTGCAGCAAGTGCTTCATGAATGCGGGTTGACTTTATTTTCACTTTTGGGGAGGAAAACAAAAGCTGCGCCGAGGAGAAGCTACTGAAGTCACGTATTACAAGACTAAAATCAGGCAACTTATAGTGTGTGTGTGAGTTTCTACACGTAGTGTGGAATTAAAGATGTACTTCACCACTGGCAAAATAGGCTTTCAATAAAACGTGTCTGCCTGTACAGAAGAAAGGCGAAAACATTTTTGAAAATTCGGTGTTAAAAGAGAAAAGGCTGTTGTCTTCCTTTTGGCCGAATAGGTAGGAAAACTTCAACACCCATAATGCACTGGGCATACCGTCGCCTAAGGCCACGCCCACTCTGCTCCTATTGGCTAAGCATTTCCGGAGTGAAATACCACCTTGCTTTGGTAGGAAATACTGCTTAGCAAACTTTTAGTCATAATGGTGTCGACTTTTATTGTTCCTGAGTGCAAAAATTCAAAGAGTGAAGGATCGAGAGTGTTGCAAAGAATCATAAATATGGAGAAAGCTGAAAACCTCTGTGTTCGTAGTCAACATTTCAAACTGCATGACCACAAACACAGTGTTTTAGGCCAAACAGAAGAGAAAACACTGATGCATGCTTCATCCATATTCGCCTACTTGTACAATGCTTTTGTGAAGAATAAGTACAGAATAATACTTTTGAGTGTGTAGCAGACAAACTACTTCTTCATAACTGGACACTCTGTAGCTTAGTTGCGTGCTCCTGTCTCCGTTTAAACTGCCCTGTCAATCATCTCGTCACAGTTAAAATCCTCCACATTCAGTTTAATTAAATTTCCTACCATATCGGAGAGAAATTCAGCACGTTAATCTGCCAGTCATGCAGAGACTCTCCTCTTTACACCAAACGTATATTTATAAAAGTTCACAATGCCTTTATAGATATAATGTGGATAACAATGAATAAATAGTTTTTCGGCAGGTTAGATACGGATTATTAATCACTCAAACCGCTTAACTGTCAGTCTCACACATCAGCCATGTTTGTAGTTTTTTTACTCGTTTTATCCATGTTTGTAGTTCTAATTGAATAAACGGCAACATTAGCCGTTAGAGTCTCTACGGATCTGCACTTCGGAAATCGTAAACCATCCGAATATCTTTGTAATACTAATTTCATCATGCTACGATTAGGGTCACACTAATTCTAATTTCAAATACTGTTATGGATAATATGCGAAAAATATGTGACGCATATAAACGCCGTCGCATACAGGTAAGAAAGCTGTTTCCACATTTTACCATAATGCTCTTTAAATAAAGAGTATGCTGTAACTTTCAGTGATAAACCTACTCATACAATAACTGTTCGGTTAATAACCCTCTTCCGATCCGACTGTCTGTGGGCGGCCATACAGAAATGCAGAAGTAAAATCTGTAGTTTTCACAAAAGTCCTTGAGCTTTCAAATAAAGGGGAATTTCTCAGTCCAGGTGACACGGATAAAGAGTAAACATTGTTCATTTACATACACTACTGACATTGTAACAATACAAACAGGTTGAAAGTCGGTAAGAGTGAGAGTCCTGAGTCCGAAATCCGTGTCTGAAATTTTTGTACGTTAAAAAATAAATACGACCTCATGTTTTGTCAATCACGTTTATACCCTGCCTCCGAAACTTTCGTCCGTCATAAAGAAAACAAAAACAAATTTTCTGCGTTTTCCACATCCGTAGTAAGCATTTGAAGAGTTGTTTTGACAATCCAGAGCCACCGAATGACGAATACGAAAAAAGGCATACATACATTTGGGACTCAGTGTGCCAGGACCTTAAGAGTAAGAGTAAGAGTAAGATTATGAGTAAGAGAGTAAGAGTAAGATTATGAGTAAGAGAGTAAGAGTAAGATTATGAGTAAGAGAGTAAGAGTAAGAGTAAGAGTAAGAGTAAGAGTAAGATTATGAGTAAGAGAGTAAGAGTAAGAGTAAGAGTAAGAGTAAGAGTGAGAGTAAGATTATGAGTAAGAGAGTAAGAGTAAGAGTAAGAGTAAGAGTAAGATTATGAGTAAGAGAGTAAGAGTAAGAGTAAGAGTAAGAGTAAGCTTACTGGTGTAAACCAGCTTAAATCCCTCGGCCGTGTCGTCTTGATCAGAGTAAAACTCGAGCCACAGGTGATTCGACGTGCTGGTCAATGACTGACCCAACATAGAGGAACCCGAGAAACCTCCCAGAACCTCTGCGCTGCTGTCCGGACCGTCATATATCTGGGAAAGGAGACCAGAGAAGTCATAGCAATACCCAAAATAGCACTTTTTGACTACAATTTAGTTTTAAAAGAGTGTGTGTTGCAAGCTTGTACAGGCTCTGCTTCAGTATTTACCTTGAGAACATCACCTTGAGCCAGATGAAAGCTGTTCGCTGATATGTTGATTCCTTTCCCCCCCTGTACTTGAATGTTGTAGATGCACTCGTGGTTGTTCTCGTAATTGTGGGGATAGTTTGGGGACAACAGGACACCGGAGTTCTTGGAAACGGTCGAGCCGCATTCAGCTGTGGACAATGGGGAACCGTAGTGACACAGTGGAACAGCAACATGTGAAAAGTGTAAATTTGGGGAAGTAAACAGAAAGCGAGGTATATACACTGAACAAAATTATAATCGCAACACTTTGTGTTTGCCCCTGTTTTTCATGAGCTGAACTCAAAGATCTAAGACTTTTTCTATGTACACAAAAGGCCTATTTCTCTCAAATATTGTTCACAAATCTGTCTAAATCTGTGTTAGTGAGCACTTCTCTTTTGCCGAGATCATCCATCCACGTCACAGGTGTGGCATATCAAGATGCTGATTAGACGGCATGATTATTGCACAGGTGTGCCTTAGGCTGGCCACAATAAAAAGGTCACTCTAAAATGTGCAGTTTTACTGTATTGGGGGGTCCGGGGGGACCTGATGCTCTGGATCGGCGTATACGACAGCGTGTTCCAGCTCCTGCCAATATCTAGCAACTTCACACAGTCATTGAAGAGGAGTGGACCAACATCCCACAGGCCACAATCAAGAGGCCCCTCCGGATCCCCCAAATCAGGAAAACTGCACATTTTAGAGTGGCCTTTTATTGTGGGCAGCCTAAGGCACACCTGTGCAATATTCATGCCGTCTAATCAGCATCTTGATATGCCACACCTGTGACGTGGATGGATGATCTCGGCAAAGGAGAAGTGCTCACTAACACAGATTTAGACAGATTTGTGAACAATATTTGAGAGAAATAGGCCTTTTGTGTACATAAAAAGTCTAGAATCTTTGAGTTCAACTCGTGAAAAATGGGGGCAAACACAAAAGTGTTGTGTTTATAATTTTGTTCAGTGTAGAAAGAGAACATATACCATCAAAACATGCAATATATCATGAACAACATATTTTGTCACTCATTGGTTGCATTCGAGTCAGGATTGTATCGCACGATGCAACGCGCTCGTCCATTTACAGTGCAATCAAATGAAAAAGAAAATCATTCGAAGTTCCCTGACTCGTTTCTTTTTTATTAGACTCCCAAAAGGTCAGAAATTGACCATCAAAATTGGATTAAAAAAATGCAAAAAAAAAGTTTCCGTAACTTGATGCCAATCACTGAATTAAACTTGCATGTGATAACAATTAGGACAATATAATTTGAAATGCTTAATGTATACTGCATACTTCAAGTATACTGTAAAAGTTGTCAAGTTTGACAACGTTTTACAAGAAAATGGTTTTCTACTTTAAAATGTCCTGTTTAATTCAATGTGGTACTTGCCTTTTCTTTAGAATTAATAAAAAATGTCAGTGTACAACTTTAGTAACTAGTATATAGTATATAATGGGTACACTGTAAAAATATATATATATATATTACAAAGTTGTAAATAATAATAAAAAGTACATTTTACAAGAAAATACTATTTCAGTCTTTCAATGTGTTGCTTGCCGTAGAATTAATTGTGACATTTACTAGCCATTTGAGTGAAAATATCTTCCACACTACATTTTTCAAGTGCACTATGTTAGCAACAACAAGCAAGTTTATAGTCTATAAGTACCCTGTAAAAAATGTATTTTTCAAAGTTGTAAATAAATATAGGCAACACTTTACACAACATATTCTACTAACCCGAACTCTAACGTACAGTCTACTAATACTCTAATGAGAGTTAGTTGACATGTAGGTGCAAAGTTACTTATAGTTAGTAGAATATCTGAAGTGAACTAGTCTCTAGATCTAGATAAGTCTTTCCATTTCAAAATTTAACTTTGCTGTTTCTTTGTAATTATTTGTGAAATTTACTAGTAAAAATGGAAGTAAATCCTACACCATATTTTTGTCAGTGTGTAATAAGTAGTGCAGTATTCAAGTCAAGTCAAGTCACCTTAATTCATACAATATAGATTGTTTTAAAGCAGCTTTACAGTGATAACAGGAGATTACAGTAACAGAGATTGTTTAGGCTTTACAGCTGCTCTAGAATAAAGTTATTGTCCAGATAAAGTTAGTTTTGATTGATTCACTTCCATTGCAAAGATCATTAGTTATTACCTATGGGGCCGCTAACACGACACCGCTCTAACAGAAAACAGGAACTTTTAATGTGTTCTGGACGCTCATTTGCACACAGCAGTGTTTGAGCTCGAGAACACAAACTCTGAAACAGCTTCCAAGATGCAAGTTTTGAAATTTTGTGAAAAACGTGATCATCTCCGTGAATCTGTGAAAACGGTAACGGCGTGCACATGCATATCACGTGTTTAGTCTATAGGTATGTGCATTTGAATATATACGTATGAGCGCAGACGCGTAGTCTTTCTTTACAAAGTGACCTCACTCAGAACGCCACTGAACTGGAAAGCAACCATGAAGACGTGTGAACCTCTGGACGTGGAAGCGAATGAGAGCGGCACGTACCCACACACCTTGGCAGAGGTGCACTCCACACACGCCGCCCGCCACCCAGACACGCGATCTGTCCAGCGCCCTGCAGACGATAGCCTAGCTCACACGAGAACGCCACGCTGGCGCCGACGCCGAAGCTGCCGCCGCTGTGCCTGCCAAACACCGGCGCGCCAGGGTCCTCGCATGGCTCCAGGTCATATTCTGAACAACAACAACAGGCAAAAAGTTAAGCAGAAAACTTCCTCAGCTGGCCTCATTACGTTATACAGGCTGACCTTCACGGTGAGCTAAAAAAAAGTGCTAAATATTGTAATACAGGATGTAGGATGTGACATAATTCATGTAAACGGTGCTATTAAAACAAAGGAATTAGTAATACTCAACTCAATGTTTATTTATATAGCACTTAAAAACACACGAAGGTTTGCCAAAGTGCTGTACGAGCAATGATTAAAATAAAACAATAACATAACAAAAAGCAAGAAAATTAAAACACAACAAGATAGGGGCTGTTTACACGACACCGTTTTCAACTTAAAAACGTACAGCTTTTTACGCGTTTTGGCCGTTCGTTTACACGACAATGGAAACGCAAACTTTTGAAAGCGGTGTCCGTCTAAACAACAAAAGCACCGATCTCTGAAGGCGATGACGTCATGTACATGCGTATTACGTGTTCAGGCTATAGAGCTTCATTTGCTGACCAACAAAATTAGAGAAATATCATTTAAAATAATTCATAAGTTTTACCCGTGTAATTATCATATTGTTAAAAAAAAAAAGAAAAAAAAAAGACATTGATGTAATGTGCACTTTCTGCTCTATGAGTATTGAAACAGTTACCCATTTGTTTTGGCACTGCCCTTTTGTCCAAAGTTTCTGGTCTGATATTTGTCATTTTATTGCAGAAAAAAATTGAGAAAGATTTCAAGTTGTTTTGGAAGGATGTTCTTTTTGGCCTTTATGACCTCAACAGAACTAAGACTAGGCCTAATGAAACTTTAATTATAAATCTCACTATTCTCTTGGCAAAATTTAACATTCATAAATGTAAGTTTGCGCATTCCAAAACATATTTTATTGCTTTTAGCAATGAGGTCAAGCAATATGTCAAAACGATTAAGTATTCTCTTAATCAAAAGGCAACAAAAACTGTGAATGTATGTAAACAATTTGATATCTTTTTGTAAATCCGTACTTCCCCTGGCAAACTGTGATGATGTGAGTCTTTTGTTATGTTTTGTTTATGTTAAAACACCCGCAATGTTGACAACTGCACAATGTATTATTTTTATAATGGAGATGAACGTTCCTGTAAACTGTGGAATTGTTGAATAAAAAAATAAAATAAAATAAAGTCTATAGAGCTTCTGTAGCTCCGCCCCTTTCAGCGCTGCGCTCGTTGTCTTTTGTCTTCCGGTCTGTATTTTCACAGCGATCTTGCGTATTTATGAATGAACGGCTCGTTTTAAAATCTTCCCGGTCGACTGACATTTGTTAAGACATCTGCTTTAAACATTACAATCCTCATGATAACTTTTGTTAACTTTACATTAATTAAATCCACTTTAAAGGTGCTCTACGTAACTTTTAGCGGCCTCTAGTGGTGATGTTTCAGATTGCAACCAAATTTTACAAGAGCGCTCGTGCTCGAACTCATAGACAATACCGTCTATTACGCAAATATCTCGGCAAATACTTGACGGATTCGGCGAGCACCGAGCTCGTTGGGACCATCTAGTCGAGCTGAAATAAACCATATAAGTTCCATAGTTTTTGGTGGTGTTTTCGCGGAGATATTAGCAGAAAACCATCGGGCGCGCTGCAAAATTGCGGACGCCGGTGACGTCACGATCTCAGAAGAAAATCGCTCGTATCTCTGGAACGCAAAGACCCAGAGAGCTCAAATTCGGGGGAGGAGGTCCCAGGGGAACCCTTGCCCCAACGCTAGAGTGGCGGGCCTCGGGGACGCCCCCTACCGGATCGCCGTTCGCTGGGACCCCCGATTTCGAACGGCTATAACTCGGGCAGCCGGGCGAGTTGGACCTCGGGGGTGGGCTCGTTCGAAAGGCCCCGTCCAGCACTACGAACGATTAGAGTTTTGGGAATATTGATCAAAGATTGACTGAGATTTAAGCCGAAAAACGTGCGCCTTTAACCGGACGTAACTCCCTGACCGTCTACAATAGACTGTATATAAGGAGAGAGGCTCGGGAGCGCGCATGCACGTCACATCCGTTGGATTTCGTGGTAAATCCGACCCGGAGACTTCACATAGAAATAGGAATACTGGCCTTCAGAGGTAATAGCAAAACTCGACAAGTGGATCATTTTAATGTGTGATTACAACCCCTTCACACACAGGCAATAAAAAAAGGATTCATTTTAGTAGAAAAGTTACATAGAGCACCTTTAATAGCTAATTACTCCTGGACAGCGACGCCATAGAGATATACAGAGCAACCGCAAAAACTGAAATTCAAAGACACTATCCTAAAGATGGCGGCGCCCTCGTCTTTGTGTTTTCATATCGTTGTTGTGTAAACGTACCATCAAACATAACAGCTCTCAAACTGAAATAAATGTCAGAGTTTTAACACTGGTTTTACAGCAACACTAAAGAACGTTTCCTCTGCGGTCCCCCTACAGGTTGGAAGCGGAATTGTCCGTAAATAATTTAGCCTACCGTCGCACGCACGCTCGCAGTTTATCCAGCACCGGCTCGGGAATGAACGCTGTCCACAGACAAGGTAGAGTATGTTGCATGATTTCATGAAAGTATGATGTATTGCGACATTATTAAAAACTAAATAAGGACTAATGTAACGCTTGACGTAAAGCAAGTCAAATTTGTAGTTTTCTTTTGTCTCATTCGAACTACATAAAAACGCGACCCGATCTGGCAATCTTAGCGTGGTTATAGCATATATAGGGATGCAAAGCGAATCCAGAAGTGCCTTTCACCCTGTCACGACTTGATGAACCACTGATACGATTTTGGAAACATTATTTTAAGGTATAAAATGTTCTTTAGTGTTGCTTTAAAGGCTGGACGTGATTGGCCCTGCCTAACATAACTGTGCTCTTGATGGAGTACCCATCTGTACTAAATCGGAAAGATATTTTGGTGCTAAACCATTTAATGATTTAAAAACTAAAATCAATTCAGTGAAAAGAGGCCATATATAAGTTACGAGCCGCCTATATATAATGATACACTTTAGTTGTAAGCATATTCATAATGCATGTTATATCTTAATTGTAACCAAAGTTAAAATGCATTATAATATTTGCAGATTCCTTACATCTGAAACTGGTTGTTTGTCGTGCGTTTTAATGCATTGTACTTTCTAAAGGTGTTCAATGAATAGATAATTTTATAACTGTGGTTATGATTATTCATGAGATCATTATAAGGTGGATGATAAATGCATTAAAGTACTTTTATAATGCATTATATATAAAGGCTTTAAGTATAGTGCTATCTAATGTTCTTTCATCAAAAGCATCCTTTATAGAGAAGACAACATGACTATCCCATGATGCACTGCAAAAAGAAATGCCCAGAAAAGAAAAATCCAAATTGCTATTCAATCTCAAAAAGTATTGATAAAAACGTTATATAAAATAAACTGCTTTATCCAGTATTTGTGTGCTTTGTGTTTCTATCCTTAATTTCACTTTTATAACTTTTTCCACTACAATAATCTTCCAAGTTTCTCCTTTAAAAAGAGAGTTTGTGCTCCAAAGTATTCAAGATTTTTAACAATTTAAGTTGGCCATTTCATTCTCATTTTTATTTTCCATGCTCAAAAAGCCTTTTGTGAAAGTTTTGATGTAGTTTCAGGCTCTACTAGAACAGGTTTTCCTGCTTGAATGTTGATTATTCTCCTCATATTCTCCACTGTTGCGGCTCCTCTCTTCCCAGTCTGTCAGTAACGCTCTGTTTACTTCCTGTCTCTATGAAGCCCCTCCTTCTGAAAAGCACACTGTGCTCTGATTGGTCGGCTGGATCAGTGTGTTGTGATTGGTCGAGCGCTTCGAGTGTGTTTGGGAAATGCCCCGCCCCTTTCCATAACCGCCAGTTTAACACACTACTAACGAACACAACCAGGCCCCGCCCCTTTATTCTGCGCATTAATTATTATAATGAGGAATATTGTGGCGTGTTCGTTCCCGGGAGAAACTCGAGACTACAATGGAGGCGTTTCAGGGAGTTCAGAAACACTGACATATAGAGAATAACTCACGCCGGAGGGACTTCAGCATGGCCTTAATATTCAACCAATGTCTCGTTTAATATCACATCATGATTCATAGAGTAAACGGAGACCGAACATTTACCCTGGGTTATCTGCAAACACTCAAACAATCAATTAGAGCCAGTGTAAATCATTTCCATGTGTAAATGACGGTTCGCCTTGAACCGCAGCTGCGCTTCTCTAGAGTTCAGATGAGTTTGATGCTCGATAGCAAAACAACGTCAATTGCTTTGTTTGCTCTCATATCTCCATATCAAATCTATTTACAAACACGGATGTGTTCAGCATATGAGCGCTCGCACCTTGCCACTCTGAAATTGTATAGAAAAACAGATTTTATATTACGTACAGATATCAATTCATGTCTCTGCACTTTCAATGCTAAAATGCTAATGGCGGAAAGCTTTTGTGTGCACTTTCACGCCTGGTGTTTTTTGCATTATGCATGTCTGCTTCTGTCAATCCCATCAAAAATTCAGTATTCAGTAAAGGTCAACCTCAGTTTTCATCAGGGAATTTATATTAGGCTAATACGGGAACTTGTCCTGTGGATAATTGTATGGGTATTCATAACTCTGGTCCTTCATTAATGTTTATGATGGCTCAGTAAACATGAGCCAAACCCTATGGGCTCTTCACAGCTCGGCTTTCCATCAGAACGCCTCGTCCTCGAACAAACTGAATCTGAACATGACAAATCTGTCCGACTGCAAATATCATATTGTCCTCTTATAACCAGTGATTTATTTTTACTTTTATTTGTTTTGTTAGTTTAGTTACTGTGGTGTGAAGCAGGGCGGTGCCGAGAGATTAATATTAACCAAGATTAATAAATGTTGTTCATTCTTAGTTTATCTTAACTAACGAACCTTATTGTAAAGTGTTACCAAATAGCTGATTTAAACATTGCTGGAAACATTTGGGATAATGTAAGAACACACAAGTAAACAAAATATCTACAATTGGGTTACACTTTATTTTAAGGTGTCATTGTTACAGTGTAATTATATATTGAAGTAATGAGTAATATTAATAAATTACATGTACTTACTATAGGGTTAGGGTAGAATAAGAGTTGTTTAGGGTTAGTTACATGTAATTATGCATAATGTGAAGTACATGTAATATATGTAGCAAGGACACTGTAAAATAAAGTGTTTCCTAAAATTGTACTAGAGGTTTTTGGATATCCGACCTAATCCAAAAATCTTATATATTGTGCCTTTAACACAGGAAAAAAAAACTAAAATGTTGGTTAAAGCCTGTAATTCCTGGAAACTGCTTTAAAAGGACTTTTCTGTTAAGTAATGAGTAATATTAATTAATTACATGTACTTACTATAGGGTTAGGGTACGATTAGGATTTGGTTGTGAGTTAGTTGCATGTAATTACGCATAATTTACTACGGTAATGTAACAAGGAGACTGTAAAATAAAGTATTACCTAAAATTGCACTAAAAGGTTTTTGGATATCCGACCTAATCCAAAAATCTTAGATATTGTGCCTTTAACACAGGAAAAAAAACTAAAATGTTGGTTAAAGCCTGTTATTCCTGGAAACTGCTTTAAAATGACTTTTCTGATAAGTAATGAGTAATATTAATTAATTACATGTACTTACTATAGGGTTAGGGTACGATTAGGATTTGGTTGTGGGTTAGTTGCATGTAATTATGCATGATTTACTATGGTAAGTACATGTAACAAGGACACTGTAAAATAAAGTGTTACCTAAAATTGTACTAGGTTTTTCCTAATCCAAAAATCTTACATATTGTGCGTTTAACACAGGAAAAAAAAAAAAATTTTGTGGCAAACACACAAGGGTTAAAGCCTGTTATTCCTGCAAACTGGAACTGCTTTAAAATGCTGGTTAGACTCGCCCCCCCCCCCCCCCCCCCCTACTAAATAAACTCATATTTAGTTGTCAAATCGGTTTCTTCTCCACTTTTGGTGGATCAGCTAATGCCATTAGACGGCAGTGGCCGGTGGGAATCTGTGACTGATGACAAACGCTGCCCAAAGCCACGTCTAATATCAGCTCGCAGTGAAAAGGTCTCCGCTGAAGTCTGACGAAAGGACTGCCGGAAACACTGATACGTCTCAGACTTTGAGACGAAGCTCAAGCTGTTGCCAATTGATTGCCTTTATCACTGTACCAAGCGCCATCTATATCTAATTGCTGCTATGACTCTTCATAGAAACAGGCTTAGGCGCTGATAACGATAACTGCTCTTGTCCTAGAATAACCTTCGATATCAATATCCCCAGATTTAAGACTCATTATTAGATCTGCTACTAATGGATGGTCACGAAAACAAACCATTCTTACATAAACTACTGCAGGGGTCGGAAACCTTTTGTCATAATGTCCCATTTTTAAGTTTCTGAGGTCATCACTGTGCCACAACCCATTTATACCCCCCATATGTAGAATTACACATAAACATATTATAAATATTCATAATGGCAAACACAGAAATAGTACCGAAATGGGTAACACTTTACTTGAAGGGGTGTGCATATGACTGACACGACACCTTCATAATCATGACAGGACACATGAAGGAGGGTTTATGCATGTTTATGACAACTGTCATTAAGTGTCACTCGCTCAATTATAACATTTTTAATGCAAATATGACATTGTTTGAGATGTCTTTGTTATGACACCTTGACATAAACCAATACATCATAACCTGTCAGTGTCTTTGTCATGACAACTTGACATAACTAAGACAACACAACCTGTCATAAACATGACATAGCAGATTAATTATCAAACTTAAGAAAGCACTGAGCTTTATGGTTTAACATTACATTAAACTGTCATGTGGTTGGTTTTGACATTGGCTGTCATGAGGCCATTATAACATTTTGATGACAAATTCAATGTGTACCACTGTAGTTGAGGTCAAGAACAATATTCATGACACAGTTATAATGGCCTCATGACAGCCAATGTCAAAACCAACCACATGACAGTTTAATGTAATGTTAAACCATAAAGCTCAGTGCTTTCTTAAGTTTGATAATTAATCTGCTATGTCATGTTTATGACATATTTATGACAGGTTGTGTTGTCTTAGTAATGTCAAGTTGTCATGACAAAGACACTGACAGGTTATGATGTATTGGTTTATGTCAAGGTGTCATAACAAAGACATCTCAAACAATGTCATGTTTGCATTAAAAATGTCATAATTGAGCGAGTGACACTTAATGACAGTTGTCATAAACATGCATAAACCCTCCTTCATGTGTCATGTCATGATTATGAAGGTGTCATGTCAGTCTTATGCACACCCCTTCAAGTAAAGTGTTACCAAAGTTTTATATTTTTCATGACATTTGTTTTAGATTT
>NW_026606812.1:355000-387500 GCF_029890125.1 Rhinichthys klamathensis goyatoka
AATTACTCTTGCAGTCTTCTCTTTTAAAAAGAAATGAACTTTTATTAATTGATTTATTCATAAAATAAATGTATTAATGCAAGGATGCATTGAATTAATCAAAAGTGACAGTAAAGACATGTATAATGTTACAAAAATATATATATTACAAGTTGACAAGTAACTTTTTACTTAAAGGATCTTAAAAAAATGTATCACAGTTTACACAAAAATAGGAATGTGCAAAAAACTGTTTTCAACACTGATATGAAATGTTTCTTGAGCATCAGATCCTCATATTAGAGTGATTTCTGAAGGATCATGTGACACTGAAGACTGGAGTAATGATGCTGAAAATTCAGCTTTGATCACAGGAATAAATTACACTTTACTGTATATTCACATAGAAAACAGCTGATTTACATTAGAATAATATTTCACAATTTTTACTGTATTTTTAATCAAATAAATGCAGCCTTGGTGAGCAGAAGAAACTTCTTTAAAAACACAAAAGAATATTACCAATGGAAAATCTACTATCTATGGAAGCTTGTTTCCGCCACAGAATGAAAAATAAAAAAGGTAATTGCGACTTTTTTCTCACAATTCTGACTTTTTTCTCTTACAATTGCGAGTTTACATCTCGCAATTCAGAATTGCGAGATATAAAGTCAGAATTGCGTGATATAAAATTGCAATTGCGTGTTATAAAGTCAGAATTGCGAGATATAAAGTCAGAATTTATTGATATAAAGTCGCAATTGCAGGTTATAAAGTTAGAATTGATTGATATAAAGTCGCAATTGCGTGTTGTAAAGTCAAAATTGCGTGAAATAAAGTCGCAATTGCGTGTTATAAAGTCAGAATTGCGAGATATAAAGTCAGAATTGATTGATATAAAGTCGAAATTGCGTAATGTAAAGTGAGAATTGTGAGATATAAACTATTCTGAGGGGAAAGTAGTTAGTCTTTTTTTCCCTTAGAATTGGCCTGATAACTCACAATTGCGAGTTTATATCTCACAATTCTGAGAAAAGATGTCAGAATATCGAGATATAAACGCGCAATTATGTGTCATAAAGTCAGAATTGCGAGATGTAAACTCGCGATTGTGAGAAAAAAAGTCAGAATTGTGAGATAAAAAGTCGCAATTGTGTCTTCTTTTCTCGCAATTGCTACTTTATTTCTCATAATTGCAACTTTATATCTCGCAATTGCGACTTTATTTCTCATAATTGCGACTTTATATCTCGCAATTGCGACTTTATTTCTCATAATTGCGACTTTATATCTCGCAATTGCGACTTTATTTCTCAGAATTGCGACTTTATATCTCGCAATTGCGACTTTATTTCTCAGAATTGTGACGTAACATCTCGCAATTGCAACTTTATTTCTCATAATTGCGACTTTAAATCTCGCAATTGCGACTTTATTTCTCATAATTGCGACTTTACATCTCGCAATTGCGACTTTATTTCTCATAATTGCGACTTTACATCTCGCAATTGCGACTTTATTTCTCATAATTGCGACTTTACATCTCGCAATTTCGACTTTATTTCTCATAATTGCGACTTTACATCTCGCAATTGCAACTTTATTTCTCACAATTCTGACTTCATATCTCGCAATTGTGAGAATTTTGTTTTATTTATTTTTTATTCAGTGGCGGAAACAAGCTTCCATAACTATCAGATGTTTATCTAGGATATCTAAAGTGTTTTTTTTTTTTCATGTAGAGACATAAATATATTTATACACACACACACACACACACACATCAAAAACGAGCTCTCATCTTCCCCTGAAGGAGTCTCCCGGGAACGCACCTTTGCCATGGCTGACCTCCAGAGTCCAGGTGCAGTTTAATGAGTTGGGATAGAGTTCGGGGAAGCCGGGAGAGAGGATGATGCCCTCCGGACCGCGAACATCGCCTCCACACAGAGCTGTGGGAAGACATGAGAAACCTTGAATAACATCTGAAGCTTTACAGGAAGCAGAACTGCAGCTGTTCTCGCATCACTTCCAGCGCTCGCTCTTCTTCTGGTGTCTGCAGAGTTCAGCTCAGGGAATTCACTAACCTTCACCGGAAGTCCAAATACCACTGAAAGGTTAATGAGAGTAACGAGAAATCCCTCTACTTTGAGTTAGTTTCCACCTGCCCTTGTCTCCAGGAAAGGTCACGATCACTTTACTGTGTCTTTACTTTACGACTGAGTGCTACAAAACTCTCCGCCACGGGGGTTATGGATGATTGCATGGACATTGCTATCTAGTTTCAACTCTTCTGACTCGAATCCCTTCTTCAATGCAAGTTTTTTACACAAGCAGCTTTTTCAGAAATTCCCTTTCATGCAATAAAGCTGTTTGTGAATGTAAAAGGTCTGCAAAGTTTTAAAGATCAAAGTGCACGATAATAAAAGTTATCGTCTCCTAAAAGAAAGAAGTGATTCTGAACTGTTGAAACGAGTCGTCGGTAATTCAGTCTCACTTCCTGTTACAATCCTGTTACAATGTAACTAATTTGCATAATGCCAGCCTCTGGTCTTGATTGGCTGAACAGCGTCTCTAAGCCCCGCCCTCTAACACTAGTGTATCTGAGACTGGAAGAGTTTGGTTCGTGTTGTTCGTGTCGAGGAGACGCTGTTTTCTGAGATTGATACGGTGAAACCCACGCCATTGTTAATGTTCGTATCACTGTGATCAAGAGCTGAGATTCAGATATGCTAATGAGTGTTTGGTTTCTGACCAATCACAGCAGACTGGTCCGTCTGACCAATCAGAGCAGAGCAGCTCACAGAGAGGCGGAGTTTAGAGAGACTGAATCTTCGAGGTGATGAAATGAGGTGATGCTGCGATGTATATTAAGAGAAAATTAAAGTGTTTTTTGACTTGGATGCATGTAAACCTATTGTAGGAAACTCCAAAATAGCATTATGTACCTTTAAAATAGCATAAATGGGGAACTTTTATAGGGGAGAGTTACTGGTATTTGCACTATTATTTACCGCCCAAAAAAGCATGTCTTAAACCAGACACTAATTGTTAGCATTAAATGTTGGTCATTATGGAAATGGTCCAGCTGGGCAACAACATCAAAGTCGTGGGTTTGAATCGCAGGGAATGCATGAACTCATAAAAAATATAAAGCATCTATAAAGGATGCATAAATAATGATTTTGTGTGAATCAGTTGTGAAACCATTATAAAAATCTGCATTAAAAGCTATCATGTGTATGTTTGCATTTTTAGGTAAGAATGGTTTCAATTACACAATTAAGCAATTTGCAATTTGCACAGAAATTTGTGTTCGGAATGGCATGTAAATTACAGTTTTTTACAATCACTTTGTTACTATTTTCAGAACCTTGATGTCATTTTTCACAACTCTAGACACAAAACTCACAACCAATGATCAAAAAGCACATTTTTCAAAACTCTAACCCTTTTCTCAATTGCTTGGATACAATACACATAAAACTTAGATCATTTGTTCATTCAACAAAGATCACCTGTTCAATATGACACAACTTAACATCACAGTACTACTATTTCAAAAGGCAATTCACACATTACATTTCAAATGAGTGTTTATTCATTTCCTTACAATGATCTAACTATCAATTGATACAACTGCTCAAAATGATAAGTAACTGTTGCATTACTCTTAATGCATAGTTGTATGGAAACAGACACACAATCTTCCATGTTTACAGTAAATCATGAAAGTTTCAAGATAATGAGATTCATTGTCACCAATTAGCATGGCATGAACCAATTAGACTACAATATCCATGGATGTAGCCTAATATTTTATCATACTGTAATGCTTCATCAGACACTGTGTCTATGGTGCCAAATACTGTACCACCTTTTCAGACTATGTACAGTATTGACAGTACAGTACTGTATAGATGCAGGCCCTTGTAACTGCGTGTCCAATTCTGCCAATCACAGCAGAGCAGTGTCAGGCCTGGACTCGCCATGCCAAAGGTTTTTTCCAAGATGTCATTTTCCAACATCCATTGTGATGTAGATGAGAACCTGTGGCCAAATCCACAACACAGAGTTGATGACAGTGTAGAAGTACAGTAATCACTCCTGTTTAGTTTCTTACAGCAAGTTGAGGAACACTGCATTTGATGTTTTACAGTACTGTCTTTTCTTTTCTATTTCATAGCTAATTATTTTTGCTTTGATTCAAAAAACCATGTTGTGATTGTACTGTAGTGTTTTGCATCAATATATTACAAACTTTGTTCACAATGATTCCACTGTGTCTGTAATATTCTCTCTACTACTGCAGTACTTTTACAGAGATGTGTTTACTGTACATGTAGTACCATAATGAAACCTGTATCACCTATTTTGCTCTACAATATTTAATGATTGTACGAACAATGACACAGTGAAACTATCGGTTGCTTGTGTGTGGGTGATCTATAGTTGTGTTTCAATGGTATTTCACAGTTAATTTGTTTTTTGAACCAATGATTGTGCAAGTGCAAGATTTCTTTAAAGATGTGAATGCACAATGCAATGTTTTGAACATTAGACAGCCTGTGTTACAAGTGATTATCGTTTTGAGTTTTGTGTCTAGAGTTTTGAAAAATGACATCAAGGTTCTGAAAATAGTAGCAAAGTGATTGTAAAAAACTCTATCACACTGAACTGAATACGACAATTTATGTAGGAATGGTTTTAATAATGATTTCCAAAAATGTATTCTGGTTTGTTTCATAATGGCTGGCGCATTTTGTAAACTAGCTCATCAAATTTCACATAAATTTATATAAAATTTGTGTGCAGATGAATGAATAAATCATTTTGATTAAAAAAAAAAATGGGAACGCATGAACCCATTTTAAAAAATGCTTGGGACAAAAGCGTCTGCCAAATGCATAAATAATGAAAAGTACTTCATGTTCTTCACATTCTATTCTATTCAATATTTCAGATTTGTGTCCAAATAAAAGAGTGATTTTGGACACATTTTAAAACATTAACAAAACCGTCTGCTATATGTTGTGCAAACACAAAGAATGTTGAAGCGAAATTGCAGATGAACAAAAATTTGCATGCATTGGATAGACTCTTGATGATGTATATGTGCAATCAGCGAATCTGAAGCTCATGGCTCATTTCTAATTGTGTTTCTTCTGAACACAATCTGTCAATTGAAGAGCGACTCAAGTGTCTCAAGAAAGCGAAAGCTGCAATAGGCTGGGGGCATTATCTCGGCAGGGCTTAATTGATTGGGGCAAATATAGATTTTGAGTAATGGTCAAACCAAAGAAATAACATTTCAGTCTCATGCTAAGACTCGACTGTGAAAACTAGTAACAGCAAGAGACAACAACATGAGATGGGACAGAAAATCATTTTAAAACTGACCAAACATTTTAAGTGCTTGCATTCCAATTAACATTCTCTTACAGACGCAATTACAGAGACAAGCAATTTGTGTCCACACCAGACATGCGACAAAATCAATCACAAACCACAGCCAATCAGAAGAGAGTGTGGGCGGAGTCTCTCTGCAAGCGCACTGCACACGCAACCAAATCAATCACAAACCACAGCCAATCAGAAGAGAGTGTGGGCGGGGTCTCTCTGCAAGCGCACTGCACTCGCAACCAAATCAATCACAAACCACAGCCAATCAGAAGAGCGTGTGGGCGGAGTCTCTCTGCAAGCGCACTGCACACGCAACCAAATCAATCACAAACCACAGCCAATCAGAAGAGCTTGTGGGCGGAGTCTCTCTGCAAGCGCACTGCACTTACAACCAAATCAATCACAAACCACAGCCAATCAGAAGAGCTTGTGGGCGGAGTCTCTCTGCAAGCGCACTGCACACGCAACCAAATCAATCACAAACCACAGCCAATCAGAAGAGAGTGTGGGCGGAGTCTCTCTGCAAGCGCACTGCCCTCACAACCAAATCATTCACAAACCACAGCCAATCAGAAGAGCGTGTGGGCGGAGTCTCTCTGCAAACAAAAATGCAGGAATTCAAACTACACTGGACCATAGACAAAATAAAACTTTTCTTTTTTAAAAAACCAGGTGAAAACCACCCAAGCCATCTGCTATAATCAGTCACTCTTGCAGACAAAAGCCTGGCATGTGATCATTAATTCAAGCGCAGAGAGGAAGTGATGAAAACGTTGGCGTTCATTCAATTTTAGTTTCACGTCATTTTAGTTTCCACAGACTTATTTCGATCGCAAAAAAATGCACATCGGTACTTCCTCCTCAATTAACATAACATCATCCATCGTGCTTGAGTAAAGCAGACGACCTGTTTTGGTCCTTTTTTAGGGCTAAATGGTCGGTAAGGGCTTTTCTGTGATGCATAAGGGAACTCTCAAGTCATTAAGGGAAAATACTTAACAACAGCCTTAAAGGTGACATTATGCCCCTTTTCACAAGATGTAATATAAATCATAAATCTATGGCGTCCCCAGAATGTGTCTGTGAAATTTCAGCTCAGAATCCCCACAGATCATTTATTATAGCTCGTCAAATTTGCTTGTTTTTGTGTGTGAGCAAAAACACGCCGTTTTTGTGTGTGTCTCTTTAAATGCAAATGAGCTTTAGCTCCGCCTCCGTTCAGAAGAGGGCGGAGCTTCAGAGACTCCGGCAATAACAACACAGGCCGATCTCACTGATCCAGAATCAGGAGTAACAGCAGCGAGTGCAGCCTTACGGAGAGACTCAGGGAGAGCTTCACTTTTACACGTTTCTGAATGTTAGCGGAGACATTTCTGTAGTTGTTGTGGAGTTACACTGATCATCTCCTCATCATGTTGAACTCTTCCACAAGTGTCCACAGTTCCTGAGGTGTTTATAAGACAGCGCTGACATGTTCTGGTCAATAGTGTTCAGTGTCGTCTGTGCTCGACCACAGAACAGTTTCAGGCTTTGCTGGATCTTCTCCAGTGCGTTAGAACTGGTCTCTGTTGGCGCTCGCCGAACCCAATGTCGCTGGTGTGTGTGAACGTGCAGATTAAGGGCCGGGAATATTATAATAACATCCTCTTCTTACATCAGAATCTGATCGGCTTATTTTATAACATGCTTGCAGAGAAAGACTCACCAGAACAGAGTTACTGGGTTTCACTTTTCACGTTTTCTGTGTCGGTAGAAGCACCGGATTACAGCACTTACACACGGGAAAAGTCATATTTTCATGATATGTCCCCTTTAAAGTTTCTTAAGTGGACCCTTAGGTTTATTCTTGCAACGCATGTTTCACTAAAGTTACCCTTAACCTTATAACTTAGCGTTTTCTTAACTTAAGGGCTTTCATGCAACTTCAGAATTGAAGGAATGAAGGCATATTTCCTCAGAGACTTCACCTTTAATGATAATGAATGTCAGCGCCACTCCCTGTGAGACGATGAAAGAGTCTAGCGCCTCGGGCTTAACATCTGCCTAAATCTCTTTCTTTCTTTCCTCCCTCTGGCACTGTGAAGTACCCGAAATATTTCCTCCATATTCAGTTCATTCAGAATGACATGGATTCATTCAAATTTAATACGCCAAATGGGCCAGACATGCGATGAGCGCTCTTTTGGAAATAAGAACATTTTACAAGACTTGGTTAAAGTCAACAGAATGGACGGTTACACTTTATTTGGATAAATCACTAGAGTATTAGAGTATCAGTTTCATGCTGAAAGTGAACGAGATGTCTTGAGTCCTGAGCGTTAGTCAACAGTCTGGCAGCAAACTAAACATTTCTAAGAGGTTCTTCTGGTTTATAATTAACATTTTAGCTGATGATTATGTCTAATTGAATAGACGGAGACGCTTGTCAGTTCTCAGAGTGCCAAAACTGCTCATGAAAAGACAAAACTTTGAGAACTTTCACACACTTTTTAAGAACAGAACATTCTGTGACACGTCAGCCTCTATATAAATATATATGGACGGGAATGTAATGTAATCATTCTTTTGACACAATAGACAATAACAGGTGCTACATGTATAAACTAAACATTATCATTTTTTGCCAACATATATTTTATTTTATTGCATTTTATTTATTGCATTGCATTGATAATTGTTAATAATCCCTGTTTACTCCAGTAGCAATATAAAATTAAGTTAAAAAAATATTTTATTGTGCATTAAAGGTAAACGCACAGTTTCAGAACAAAACTCAAGGAAAACTTACCTGAACTTGTTTTATTTTATTGATTTTTTATTTTTTTTATATATATTTTTTTATTGTGCATTAAAGGTTAACGTACAGTTTAGTAAAGAAACAATGCAGACTTACTAACATTATTTTATTTTATCAAAATGCATTGCACTGATAACTGTTTAAATATTGTGCATTAATGCAAACATAGTTTCAAAAAGATAATGTAAACAATGTAAACTTACCTGAAATTATTTTTATTTTATTTTATTGCATTGCATTGATATGTATTTATTATTATTTTATACATGCATAAACTAAACAAAAACAATATCATTTTTGTCAACTTACATTCTAAATGTTCTGAATGAAACTTTAACTACATATTGTCATATGAACAACCAGTTTCGACAGAACTGTATTTATTTAGATCTGACGGCATTTCCTGCTGTGAGAGAAATTATGTTTTTGATGAGATTTGCAGTGTGAATTAAATATGATGAGAATTTTTATCCAGGCTCATACAATGAGGCTTTAATTAAAACGCTACAATAGTTGAATGTTGAATGAAAGAAGCGTTTACGGGTCTGATGAGAGGCCAGCTCACCGTCACACGTGGGCAGAGGATGGCTCCACCAGTGGTTCTTCTCACACACTAACTGGTCCTCGTGGCTCAGTCTGTATCCGGGCTCACAGCCGAACCACACCACCGACCCGATGGCCAAGTCCTGCCCGTAACGGATCCCGTTTACCGGAACACCGGGATCCAGACATGAATGAGTGTCCAGAGTGACGCCTGAAGCAAAGAGAATGCAAACGACAGATTATTTGACATCATTTAAAGTTAAAATAATAGTTAAAGAGATATTTTTAATAATAGTTAATAAAGTTTAAAAAAATGTATCATTTTATTTTATTGTGCATTAAAGGTAAATGTATTTGGTTTCAGAAAAAAAACAATGCAAACTTACTAAAATGGTTTTATTGTTATTTTATTGGAATGCATTGCACTGATAATTGTGTTTAAAATTATTTTATTTTTTAATAATCCTTGTTTACTCTGGCAATACTATAAAATTAAGTATAAAAATTAAATACAATTTTATTGTGCATTAAGGTAAACATACAGTTTCAAAAATAACCTAAACAATGTAAATTTACCTGAAATAATTTTAATTTAATTTAATTTAATTTAATTTAATTTAATTTAATTTAATTTCATTTCATTTCATTTCATTTCATTTCATTGCATTGCATTGCATTGCATTAAAGGTAAACATAAAAAAAGCTATGTAAACTTACCTTGAATTTATTTTATTTTATTGTTTTATATTATATTAATTATATTACATTATATTATTGCAATACATTGCATTGATTAAAGGATTTATCAATCCTTTTTTTGTTAATAATAATTGTTTACTCAGGTAGCAATATGAAATTAAATAAAAACTATTTTCGTCTTATTTTATAGCATTTATCGTTGAAAACAGCATTGCTGCAAACGGTCTGGAAATATGAAAGCAGTTTTTGTCAAGTCAATAAAGCACACTAAATCGCAAAAAAAAGGAAAGAAATGGAGAGAGTGAGACAGAATACTACAAAGAGAAATCCTCAAGCTGTTTGCTTGTGTGCAGAAACAGATACGATTCAGGTTGAAATATCATTTCTCAGGCAAAAGGCGCAGGGTTTATAAAGACGGCCGACTCACTTTCATAAAAGAGCTTAAAGCCACTGTTAGAGCGACTGTTATCGGTGGTGAAGAGAAGATACAGGAAGTTTCCGCTGCTGAACAGGAACTGAGGGACTTGGGTGCCATTTAGAGAGGCGATAAGAGGCGAGAGGAGATTAGGCCCATCGTGAACCTCCAGAAAGTCATAATTGAGTTCTGTCTGGAACCTGCCGGAAATAAAACAGATCAAAGAAAGGAGATATGTGAATGACACGGTGAAATGTGTTTCAATCCAGACACACAAACACAAACAGCTCATTAGCCACGGCTGACCAACTGTCGCTCGTTGACCGCCTCTGCTAACGAGGACCAGTGTTCACACTGTTTACCGCTTTGTGATGTGTGAACACACACAGATCTGCTGCCGTGAGCTTTTCAGGGAAGAGTTGAGCTAATAATGGAAATGCAGTCATTTACACATCCTCGTGTTGTTCCAAAACCGGTATTCTTTCTGTCATTCGAACATTAATTACAATAAAAACAAAAATGAATCAATAAAAGAGTCTAAAATAATCATGTAAGTTATTCTTATGAAGTTAGTCTTATGAAATCACGTTATCATTGCCTGATAAATAGAGCAAAAAATAGATGATGGACGGATGGAAGGATGGATAGAAAGACGGATAGAAGGATGGATGATGGATGGATAGAGACGGATGGCTGATGGATGATGGATAGACGGAAGGAAGGATGGATAGAAGGATGGATGATGAATGGATAGATAAACAGATGGAAGGATAGATGGATGGATAGAAGGATGGATGACGGATGGACGGATGGATGATGGATGGATGATGGATGGATGGATGGGTGAATGGATAGATGGATGGATGATGGATGATGGATTGATAGATGGATGATGGATAGATAGAAGGATGGATGGGTGATGGATGGATGATGGATGGATGGATTGATAGATGGATGATGGATTGATAGATGGATGATGGATAGATAGAAGGATGGATGGGTGATGGATGGATGATGGATGGATGGATTGATAGATGATGGATAGATAAAAGGATGGATGGATGATGGATGGATTGATAGATGGATGATGGATGGATGATGGATAGATAAAAGGATGGATGGATGATGGATGGATAGAAGGATGGGTGATGGATGGATGATGGATGGATTGATAGATGGATGGATGATGGATAGATAGAAGGATGATGGATGGATGATGGATGGACATATGGATGATGGATAGATAGAAGAATGATGGATGGATGATTGATTGATGGATGGACGGACGGATGGATGATGGATGGATGGGTGGATGGATGATGGATGGATGGGTGAATGGATGGATGGATGGATGATGGATGGATTGATAGATGGATGATGGATGGATGATGGATTGATAGATGGATGATGGATTGATAGATGGATGATGGATAGATAGATGGATGGATGATGGATGGATGGATTGATAGATGGATGATGGATAGATAAAAGGATGGATGGATTGATAGATTGATGATGGATGGATGATGGATAGATAGAAGGACGGATGGATGATGGATGGATAGAAGGATGGGTGATGGATGGATTGATAGATGGATGGATGATGGATAGAAGGATGGATGGACGATGAATAGATAGAAGGATGATGGATGGATGATGGATGGATGATGGATAGAAGGATGGGTGGATGATGGATAGATGGAAGGATGGATGGATTGATAGATGGATGATGGATAGATGAAAGGATGGATGGATTGATATATTGATGATGGATGGATGATGGATAGATAGAAGGATGGATGGATGGATGATGGATGGATAGACAGATGGATGGATGATGGATAGAAGGATGGATGGATGATCATATGATTTCAGAAGACTTAAATTTAAACAAGGCACTTTTATGATTTTTTTTATTTATTTTTTTTCGCCCACATTCCAAGTAATTAGATAGAAAAGAGCAGCCAGCACATTTGTCATTAGATCTCCTTTCATATTTTACAGAAGAAAGAAAGTGAAAAAAAAGAGCCGTAGAAACACGATCGAGTGTTCTGTGCATCTCGAGGCGTTCGCTCCCGGGAGTCAGTCGTATCAAACTCCAGATCTGATGCTATTTCAATGCGCTACTCAAGGGAAGCATGCAGTGCTAATGAAATGAAGTCAACCATTCGTAACAAGATATAGATTAATTCCATTTCCCTTTCACAGCGGCCTATGGATCAAGCCCGTCGATGTAACTGTGCCATCATTTATACAGACGCTAATGTTGAGCCGCTCTCGGTCTGAGCGCCATGACAAACACTATCTGGAAACATGTGAACTTTCCGGCATTCAGCTGAGGCTTACGATTCAATTACCTTTGACATTACACTTTATTAACTACACTCTAACAGCAGACCGAGACTTTATAAAAACTCACACCCAAAGGACACAGATAAAGATATATGAATATGTTGCTTCTGTAAGCGTGATATGCACTGAAACGATTTGTCATCGCAGAGAGCTGATGCCTCAGGGTGTTTCTATTGGATGGATGGACGGATGGATGGATGGGTGGATGGATGGATGGATGATGGATGGATGGTTGATGGACGGATGGATGGATGGACGGATGGATGAATGGATGGATGGTTGATGGACGGATGGACGAATGGATGGATGGATGATGGATGGATGGATGGATGGATGGATGATGGATGGATGGATGATGGATGGATGGTTGATGGACGGGTGGATGTATGGATGGATGATGAATGGATGGATGAATGGATGGTTGATGGACGGATGGATGGATGAATGGATGAATAGATGGATGGTTAATAGACAGATGGATGATGGACGGATAGATGGATTTATGGATGGTTGATGGATGGATGGATGGATGATGGATGAATGGATGGTTGATGGACGGATGGATGGATGGATGGATGGATGGATGGATGGATGATGGATGAATGGATGGTTGATGGACGGATGGATGGATGGATGGATGGATGATGGATGGATGGATAGATGATGGACGGATTGATGGATGGATGGATGATGGATGGATGGATGGATGGATGGTTGATGGATGGATTGATGGATGGATGGATGATGGATGAATGGATGGTTGATGGATGGATGGATGGATGGATGGATGATGGATGGATGGATGGTTGATGGACGGATTGATGGATGGATGGATGATGGATGGATGGATGGATGGATGATGGATGGATGGTGGATGGATGGATGGATGATGGATGGATGGTTGATGGTTGGATGGATGATGGATGAATGGATGA
The DNA here is from genome assembly GCF_029890125.1 of Rhinichthys klamathensis goyatoka. Lineage (NCBI taxonomy): Eukaryota > Metazoa > Chordata > Actinopteri > Cypriniformes > Leuciscidae > Rhinichthys > Rhinichthys klamathensis. The sequence goes on from NW_026606812.1 coordinate 368,121, forward strand.
TGGATGGATGGATGGATGGATGGATGGTTGATGGATGGATGGATGGATGGATGGATGATGGATGGATGGTTGATTGGCGGATTGATGGATGGATGGATGATGGATGGATGGATGGATGGATGATGGATGGATGGTTGATTGGCGGATTGATGGATGGATGGATGATGGATGGATGGATGATGGATGGATGGTTGATTGGCGGATTGATGGATGGATGGATGATGGATGGATGGATGATGGATGGATGGTTGATTGGCGGATTGATGGATGGATGGTTGATGGATGGATGGATGGATGGATGATGGATGGATGGTTGATTGGCGGATTGATGGATGGATGGATGATGGATGGATGGATGATGGATGGATGGATGATGGATGAATGGATGGTTGATGGACGGATTGATGGATGGATGGATGAATGGTTGATGGATGGATTAATGGATGGATGGATGGATGGATGGATGGATGGATGGATGATGGATGATGGATGGATGGATGGATGGATGGATGATGGATGGATGGATGGTTGATGGACGGATTGATGGATCGATGGATGATGGATGGATGGATGATGGATGAATGGATGGTTGATGGATGGATGGATGGATGGATGGATGATGGATGGATGGATGGTTGATGGACGGATTGATGGATGGATGGATGATGGATGGATGGATGATGGATGGATGGATGGTTGATGGATGGATGGATGATGGATGAATGGATAGTTGATGGATGGATGGATGGATGGATGGATGGATGGTTGATGGACGGATTGATGGATGGATGGATGATGGATGGATGGATGATGGATGGATGGATGGTTGATGGACGGATTGATGGATGGATGGATGGATGAATGGTTGATGGATGGATTAATGGATGGATGGATGGATGGATGGATGGATGGATGATGGATGGATGGATGGATGGATGGATGGATGGAAAGATGGATGGATGGATGGATGATGGATGAATGGTTGATGGATGGATTAATGGATGGATGGATGGATGGATGGATGGATGGATGATGGATGGATGGATGATAGATGGATGGATGGTTGATGGACGGATGGATGATGGATGGATGGATGGATGGTTGATGGATGGATTAATGGATGGATGGATGGATGGATGGATGGATGGACGGATGGATGGATGGATAGATGGATGGATGGATGGATGGATGGATGGATGGATGGATGGATGGATGGATAGATGGATGGATGGATAGATGGATGGATGGATGGATGGATGGATGGATGGATGGATGGATGGATGGATGATGGATGGACGGATGGATGGTTGATGGACGGATGGATGTGAACTTTCCCGCATTCAGCTGAGACTTCAATTCAATAACCTTTGACATTACTTTATTAACTCCACTCTAACCGCAGACTGAGACTTTATAAACACCCAGAGGACACGGACACAGATATATGAATATGATGCTTCTGTAAGCGTGATGTGATTTGTGTCGGTGGATAAAGCTGACGCCTCAGTGTGTGTGTATTCTCAGAGCGATCCAACAGACCTGTCAAAGCTGATCTTGATGGAGCGTCCCGCCTCGGCCTCGATGACCCACTCGCAGCTCAGGGAATCTTTGTAGTATCCGGGCCACCCCGGGGACAGAACCAGTCCCACCGGCGCCGTGAAGTGGCCTCCACACGGGGCTGACGGAACATTCACACACACACACACACACACCGGCAGAATGATTATCAGGACACTTCAATTCGGCAGAGAAACCTCCTCTTCTCGGCTAAAAATGATTTGGTAACACTACAATAAGCTTCATTAGTTAATACATTAACTCATGTTAACTAATGAACCTTATTATAAAGTGTTACCAATGATTTTTAAACAAACATTTTCGGCTTTTTTTTCAGAAAAATGTCTATATATTCTTAAATGGGTCATATGATGCTTTTCAAAAAATCATTATTTTAATATTTTGGGTGCAATAGAATATATTAATGTACTTGTAATTTTGTAATTGTTAAAAAAACACACTATATTTCACATTATTGCAGCACCTCTATTCCCAGTCTGTCTGAAATGCAGTGATGTCTACAAAGCCCCGCCTTCTGAAAAGCCAAGAGTGCTCTGATTGGCCAGCTGACTCAGTGCGTTGTGATTGGGCGAACACCGAGCGCGTGTCTGAACTGTAATGCCTCTAAAGCATTACACCTGATAAAGAAATGATAAACTTCTAAATTAGCATCATATTACACCTTTAAATATTGTGAAGAAAATTGGCAGATATTTTTTTCTTGTTTTAAGCATAAACTAATTTTTATGGAAAACAAGACTTAAAAACTTTGTACTTATCAAGAAAATCTATCTTGATTTAAGAATTGTTAGATATTTGTTACAGCACAGGATATTTGAGTTAGCTATACGGTTCTTTAGAGATTAAAAAGTTCTTAATTTAAAGATGCTGTAAGCAATTTTATAAGACGCACAAAACGCCTCTAACTACCTGACAGATATCACTGAGATAAGCGTCTGGAGAAATCACACCAGTCTCTGCAAAAAAGCAAGGAAAAAGCACAAGGCGGACGACCCACGCTTTTTCTTTAGCCAATCAGAAACACCCAGCAAACACAGAACGATCCCAGTTGGTTATTTTCTTTTAGGAACCAAATAAGAACATTTTCTGCAGGCAACGTCTGTTGTTCTGGGACCAAATAATTGTAAGCTGGGCACTTTCTGCATGTTTGCAAATTTGATTTTGCAAAGTAGGTTTTAATACGTGAAGAAAGTTGTCGTCTGTTAGCATAGTTAAGCTAACTGCTAGCACCCCCATTCATCTCTACAACAGTTGCACATGGTAATCAGCAAAAACATGACACTTTATAGGGCCAGTTTTGCAGAGGTCGTGTGATTTGAGTAGATAAAAAGGCAAGAAGTTTGCAAAACAGCTGCATAGCACCTTTAATCAATAAGCCACGGATGTCAATGTTTGACTATATGTCATAATACCCAACTTATTCATAACATATTCGTAAAACCCTTGTATTTTTCTACAAACTCATCGCTTACAGTGATTTTACCATGGTAAAGGGGGAAAACAGCTGATGGGTTTGACAACTTTTTAGCAGGCACGCTTTATAAATCAGACACATCCAAATCAATCACAAATCACAGCCAATCAGAAGAGAGTGTGGGCGGAGTGACTGAAATCACAGCCAATCAGAAGAGAGTGTGGGTGGAGTCTCTGTAAGCGCCCTGCACTTAATCAGGCACATAATAAAATTCATAAATATTACACCATTTTAACATTATCAAAAATAAATACTGAGTGACTGAAATCACAGCCAATCAGAAGAGAGTGTGGGCGGAGTGACTGAAATCACAGCCAATCAGAAGAGAGTGTAGGCGGAGTGACTGAAATCACAGCCAATCAGAAGAGAGTGTGGGCGGAGTGACTGAAATCACAGCCAATCAGAAGAGTGTGTGGGCGGAGTGACTGAAATCACAGCCAATCAGAAGAGAGTGTGGGCGGAGTGACTGAAATCACAGCCAATCAGAAGAGAGTGTGGGCGGAGTCTCTGCAAGCGCACTGTACTTAATCGGCACATAATAAAATTCATAAATATTACACCATTTTAACATTATCAAAAATAAATACTGAGTGACTGAAACAGTCTTTAGAATAGACATTTTTTCACAGTTTGAACATTTTTGTTTCCTTTAATTTATTTTCAATATCTGAGTTGAATATCATTGCTCTCCGTATGGCTATAAAGCTCACGAAAAATGATATTCAAACTCACGGTTGTTTAGGAAAAACTTTGACTAACATGAAAAATATCATTAGAGAAATGTGTTCCTACATTCTTTGGTGCATCAACTTTAATAAGAAGTGGAGCTAAAACCCACTTCCCTACGAGTGCAAGGCATGTAATTTAGATCAATCTTTCGGAAAAGGTTTCCTTCGCTCAGCTTTGATACATGTATTCCACAGACACATTTAAAGGGAGGCAAGCGCTTTGAAACCTACCTTCACACTTGGGGATCAAACCACTCCACATCACCTTTCCCGCCTCCAGCTCACACACAATAGTATCCGAGCCTTGCGTCTTTATGAAGCCCTCCTCACACACCACTGATATGGAGCTTCCCAGCTGGAAATTATTACCAAAGCGCTTGGCATTCATCGGCACTCCGGGGTCCGGGCACTCATTGTGTCCAAACGCTGAACAAATAACATCAAAGCACAGAGCTTGTTACTTACGACGTGACTTACTTAATGAAATGGAAGGGAACGAGCGCATACATAATGCAAAGCCAAACTGTAGAAAACAGAGGATTGTGGGTAAACACTAGGGTCTTGTACGCCGCACAGGCATTTGAGGATTATTTTGGCTGAGCTAATGCTATGATGTTCAGCGAACAGGATTAAGTTGTTTGATGCTGGTGGATAAATGGCTTATGAATTAAATCGAGGAAAATATGTCCTTCCATATGTCCTACTTGACGGCTGTTTCTGAATCAGATTGAAGACAACACTTCGCATGCCAACAATGTTGTTAGCAAAAACGAATTTGTTTAAGAGTATTAATTCTTCATAAAGCATCACAAACTCTTTTAGTTTAGGACAGCCTAAAAAGATTTTCTAAAACACCTAAAAAAGCATCCAAATTAATAAATAAATGTTGTTTTTCAGAGAAAAAAAGATGCATAAGGATTTAAATAAATAAATAGTGTTTTATTGTTATTTATGATAACTATATATATATAACAATATCAATTTCTTCAAATATTGTATTATTTTTCAGAAAAAATTTTAATGTTAAAAAAAAAAATCCTGAAAAAAAAAATCACACTGCAAAAATTATGTTTTTCCCTCAGATATTGAGTCTTGTTTTCTGAAAAATATATCAAACGAAGTGAGTTTATGCTGGAAACAAGAACAAATATCTGCCAATGGGGTCACAAAAAACACTTCATTCAAAGGGAAAACATTCTGGGCCCTATTTGAACGATCTCAGCGCATGGTCTACAGCGCACTTGTGCCCTTAGTGTGTGTGTGAATCCATTTTTGCTAGTTTAACGACGGGACAAATGGCCGGCGCTCCCGGCGCTGGTCTAAAAGGCTTGTTCCTATTAGCTTAATGAGTTTTGGGCGTAACATGAAATAAACCAGTCAGAGTCTCGCCGTGGCGGATTCGCTATTTACATGGCGGAAAGACTGAACGCGTCTCCAGAGAGGAACCGGCTCTGCTCGTGCGTGAGGTTAAAGCTGTGTGTGTGTGTGTGTGTGTGTGTGTGTGTGTGTGTGTGTGTGTGTGTGTGTGTGTGTGTGTGTGTGTGTGTGTGTGGTTAAAGAGACCATCTACGGTACAAGCCGGATTCCACCATATCTTTATCTACACAATATCAATCTTTTACATCGTAATCCTTGTGTGTGTAATAAGCAGAGTGTGTGTAATAAGCAGAGTGTGTGTGTAATAAGCAGAGTGTGTGTGTAATAAGCAGAGTGTGTGTGTAATAAGCAGAGTGTGTGTGTAATAAGCAGAGTGTGTGTGTAATAAGCAGAGTGTGTGTGTAATAAGCAGAGTGTGTGTGTAATAAGCAGAGTGTGTGTAATAAGCAGTGTGTGTGTGTAATAAGCAGAGTGTGTGTAATAAGCAGAGTGTGTGTAATAGGCAGAGTGTGTGTAATAAGCAGAGTGTGTGTGTAATAAGCAGAGTGTGTGTGTAATAAGCAGAGTGTGTGTGTAATAAGCAGAGTGTGTGTGTAATAAGCAGTGTGTGTGTGTAATAAGCAGAGTGTGTGTGTAATAAGCAGAGTGTGTGTGTAATAAGCAGAGTGTGTGTGTAATAAGCAGAGTGTGTGTGTAATAAGCAGTGTGTGTGTGTAATAAGCAGAGTGTGTGTGTAATAAGCAGTGTGTGTGTGTAATAAGCAGTGTGTGTGTGTAATAAGCAGAGTGTGTGTGTAATAAGCAGTGTGTGTGTGTGTGTGTGTGTGTGTGTAATAAGCATAGTGTGTGTGTAATAAGCAGAGTGTGTGTGTAATAAGCAGTGTGTGTAAGTGTGTGTGTGTGTGTGTGTGTAATAAGCAGAGTGTGTGTGTAATAAGCAGTGTGTGTGTGTAATAAGCAGTGTGTGTGTGTGTGTGTGTGTGTGTGTGTAATAAGCAGAGTGTGTGTGTAATAAGCAGAGTGTGTTTGTAATAAGCAGTGTGTGTGTGTGTGTGTGTGTGTGTGTGTGTGTGATAAGCAGAGTGTGTGTGTAATAAGCAGAGTGTGTGTGTGTAATAAGCAGTGTGTGTGTGTGTGTGTGTGTGTGTGTGTGTAATAAGCAGAGTGTGTGTGTAATAAGCAGTGTGTGTGTGTGTAATAAGCAGTGTGTGTGTGTGTGTGTGTGTGTGTGTGTGTGTAATAAGCAGTGTGTGTGTAATAAGCAGAGTGTGTTTGTGTAATAAGCAGAGTGTGTTTGTGTAATAAGCAGAGTGTGTGTGTAATAAGCAGAGTGTGTGTGTAATAAGCAGAGTGTGTGTGTGTAATAAGCAGAGTGTATTTGTGTAATAAGCAGAGTGTGTGTGTAATAAGCAGAGTGTGTTTGTGTAATAAGCAGAGTGTGTGTGTAATAAGCAGAGTGTGTGTGTAATAAGCAGTGTGTGTGTGTGTAATAAGCAGAGTATGTTTGTGTAATAAGCAGTGTGTGTGTGTAATAAGCAGTGTGTGTGTGTGTGTGTAATAAGCAGAGTGTGTGTGTAATAAGCAGTGTGTGTGTGTGTGTGTGTGTGTGTGTGTAATAAGCAGAGTGTGTGTGTAATAAGCAGTGTGTGTGTGTGTATGTGTGTGTAATAAGCAGAGTGTGTGTGTAATAAGCAGTGTGTGTGTGTGTGTGTAATAAGCAGAGTGTGTGTGTAATAAGCAGTGTGTGTGTGTGTGTAATAAGCAGTGTGTGTTTGTGTGTGTGTGTGTGTAATAAGCAGAGTGTGTGTGTAATAAGCAGAGTGTGTTTGTGTAATAAGCAGAGTGTGTTTGTGTAATAAGCAGAGTGTGTTTGTGTAATAAGCAGAGTGTGTGTGTGTAATAAGCAGAGTGTGTGTGTGTGTGTAATAAGCAGAGTATGTTTGTGTAATAATCAGAGTGTGTGTGTGTGTGTGTGTGTGTAATAAGCAGTGTGTGTGTGTGCGTGTGTGTGTGTGTAATAAGCAGAGTGTGTGTGTAATAAGCAGAGTGTGTTTGTGTAATAAGCAGAGTGTGTGTGTGATAAGCAGAGTGTGTGTGTAATAAGCAGAGTGTGTGTGTGTAATAAGCAGAGTGTGTGTGTAATAAGCAGAGTGTGTGTGTAATAAGCAGTGTGTGTGTGTAATAAGCAGAGTGTGTTTGTGTAATAAGCAGAGTGTGTGTGTAATAAGCAGTGTGTGTGTGTGTGTGTGTAATAAGCAGAGTGTGTGTGTAATAAGCAGTGTGTGTGTGTAATAAGCAGTGTGTGTGTGTGTGTGTGTGTAATAAGCAGAGTGTGTGTGTAATAAGCAGTGTGTGTGTAATAAGCAGTGTGTGTGTAATAAGCAGTGTGTGTTTGTAATAAGCAGTGTGTGTGTGTGTGTGTGTGTAATAAGCAGAGTGTGTGTGTAATAAGCAGTGTGTGTAATAAGCAGTGTGTGTTTGTAATAAGTAGAGTGTGTGTGTAATAAGCAGAGTGTGTGTAATAAGCAGAGTGTGTGTAATAAGCAGAGTGTGTGTAATAAGCAGAGTGTGTGTAATAAGCAGTGTGTGTGTAATAAGCAGAGTGTGTGTAATAAGCAGAGTGTGTGTAATAAGCAGAGTGTGTGTAATAAGCAGAGTGTGTGTAATAAGCAGAGTGTGTGTAATAAGCAGAGTGTGTGTAATAAGCAGTGTGTGTGTAATAAGCAGAGTGTGTGTAATAAGCAGAGTGTGTGTAATAAGCAGTGTGTGTGTAATAAGCAGAGTGTGTGTAATAAGCAGTGTGTGTTTGTAATAAGCAGTGTGTGTGTGTGTGTGTGTGTGTGTGTAATAAGCAGAGTGTGTGTGTAATAAGCAGTGTGTGTAATAAGCAGTGTGTGTTTGTAATAAGTAGAGTGTGTGTGTAATAAGCAGAGTGTGTGTAATAAGCAGAGTGTGTGTAATAAGCAGAGTGTGTGTAATAAGCAGAGTGTGTGTAATAAGCAGAGTGTGTGTAATAAGCAGAGTGTGTGTAATAAGCAGAGTGTGTGTAATAAGCAGAGTGTGTGTAATAAGCAGAGTGTGTGTGTAATAAGCAGTGTGTGTGTAATAAGCAGAGTGTGTGTAATAAGCAGAGTGTGTGTGTAATAAGCAGTGTGTGTAATAAGCAGTGTGTGTTTGTAATAAGTAGAGTGTGTGTGTAATAAGCAGAGTGTGTGTAATAAGCAGAGTGTGTGTAATAAGCAGAGTGTGTGTAATAAGCAGAGTGTGTGTAATAAGCAGAGTGTGTGTGTAATAAGCAGAGTGTGTGTAATAAGCAGAGTGTGTGTAATAAGCAGAGTGTGTGTAATAAGCAGAGTGTGTGTAATAAGCAGAGTGTGTGTAATAAGCAGAGTGTGTGTAATAAGCAGAGTCTGTGTAATAAGCACTGTGTACGCACGTTGTGGACCCGCCTATAGGCACACATTACTAACATGCTCTTTAAATAACAAACAAAATATTGCGCCATTGACTTTACACCAGGTCTCAGTTGGTCAACGGCTCTGTCTTTTTCAGTTCCTCAAAATAGCAACGCTCCATCAATGCTCCTGAACACACACTCGTTCTCAGGCCAGCAGCTCACGGGCGCACAGTTGGGCGCAAATGCATTTGCTATTTAAACAACGTGAAGCAAGGACGTGAAAATGAAAACTGCGTCGGGCTGAAACTAGCAGAACACACTCGCGTCGCGCCGGCGCTGCATTGTACCGGGTGTAATATAAGCCCCTATAATTTCTGACCCCATCAGCAGATATTTTCAGAAATCAAAACTCGATATCTCCAGTCATTTTGCTTCTCCAGTAAATGTATCTAGATTTAAGAATGTTAAGAACGTTTTTTTTTTTTTTTTTTTAGTGCAACAAACACTTCACACAGCAAAAACAGCCTCAATCTCTGTCATTTTGCTTCTCCACTTAATATATCTTGATTTAAGAATGTTTAGATATTTGAACTGGAAAACCAGACAGAAACACCAAGGAAGCACTCACTGCTGTAGGAGATGTTGAAGCCTCGGCCGGACATCGAGTGGTCGGCCTGGAACTCCAGCTGGATGATGTTAGAGTTGCTGGTGAGATGTGAAGGCACCTCGGCCCCGGAGAAGCGTCCCAACACCAGCGCCTCCACCAGATCCCCGTCCCGCACCGTCAGCGAGTCGTACGGGGGCTCCAGGTCGAAGTCGTTGAAGGCCAGATGGATTCGGCTGCCCGGCTCAGTGATGATCAGCCACACACAGTTCAGGTTGTTCCCGTATCCCTCGGGATAATCCGGAGACAGAACGGTTCCCATCGCAGCCGTGAAGTTGGACATACAGGGAACTAAGAGACGGATGGTTAAGAGCAGAAAAGATTTGAGCATGAACATTTTTTTCAAAATAGAGTTATTCTCTATATCAGAGTCAGTGTTTCTGAACTCCTGAAACGCCTCCATTGTAGTCTCGAGTTTCTTCCGGGAACGAACACGTCACAATATTCCTCATTATAATAATTCATACGCAGAATAAAGGGGCGGGGCCTGGTTGAGTTAGTTAGTAGTGTGTTAAACTGGCGGTTATGGGAAGGGGCGGGACATTTCCCAAACACACTCGAAGCGCTCGACCAATCACAACACACTGCTCCAGCCGACCAATCAGAGCACAGTGTGCTTTCAGAAGGAGGGGCTTCATAGAGACAGGAAGTAAACAGAGCGTTACTGACAGACTGGGAAGAGAGGAGCCGCAACAATGGAGAATATGAGGAGAATAATCAACATTAATGCATTAAAACCTGCTCTAGTAGAGCTTAAAATCATATTGAAATAGCTTTGCTCTTTAGTACAACGGAGCTGTTTAGTTGTTAATCTCCAAGAGAATTGTCATCTTATCATATTGATGAGCGCAGCTGTCCTTTAGAGTCTGTCAGCCATGTTTAACGGCGCAGAATTTGCTTTGTTTACACACACTGGCATAAAGCTGGGGTTTAATTAGTCCGACCTCTTGACATCGTTTCATTTAGACTTGTGTTTCACAGACTCTAAGAGATTCGGTGCTCATAATGAGCCGGCGAGGATGGAGAACTGTGGTCCTAAATTATTTCCTGAATGCACAAGTACTAATGTACCTGAAGAGAGCTAAACGTCTGTGCACCAGGAGAAGCTGGCAGGAAAATTACATCATGGCAACACAAATCAGCGACGTCCATGTTATGATTACTTAAATGCACTTCACATAGTAATTATGACTTCCAAGCTGACTTGACTTTCAACTCTTGTCAGAATGATCATATATATATATATATATATTTTCAGCAAAGATCCTATTTCAAAGAAAACTTTCTAATCATCAAAAATAAAATGTATGACAGTTTCTACAAAAATATGAAGATATTTTTAACACTGATAATAATCATAAATGTTTCTTGAGCATCAGATCCTCATATTAGAGTGATTTCTGAAGGATCATGTGACACTGAAGACTGGAGTAATGATGCTGAAAACTCAGCTTTGATCACAGGAATAAATTACACTTTACTGTATATTCACACAGAAAACAGCTGATTTACATTTTAATAATATTTAGCAATTTTTACTGTATTTTTACTCAAAGAAATGCAGTCTTGGTGAGCAGAAGAGACTTCAAAAACAATTCATCATGGTATTGCTACTTGATATTGACAAACATGGTATTCATCATTGTGTCCAAAACATGATATTAAAAACAGATTCTGCCACCATCCAAGTGGTTCTGATCATAATTAAGTTTTAATTGTGGGTGTTAACCGCATAATTTAGTTTTATGGAAATTGTTAATGAAGAACAGTGATCACACTGCCCAGAAAATACTACTCACTTAGCCAGTTAATGAAGCAACAGGCTTGTGTGAAAAGACAACATTTCCCATCATTCTCTGTGGCAGAATGCAAATGATGGAAGGCATAAAGCATCGATTATGCACTTAATGTGCATTCTTTGCTCTTCATTTTGTTGCATTAGCACTTAAAAAGCTTCTAGTCTGAGAGAAAGAAAAATGAAATTGCTCAATTTAGTCCAACTAAAATAACACAGATCACATCATCATTACGACTTCTGAAATTTATGTGTGTTTTTTTAAATGGTTTTAGTTTTAGTTAATCATAATGCCTGCTAATATGGCTCGGTTTTTTGAAACTTTTGATATACATCATTTTCATCAGCTCGAATTTCGGCCTCTACTTCATGCAATGCCATGTGTGACTTCAGAAGACTTGGAAGTACTTTTATGGTACATTTTTGGAGCTTGGCAGTATAAATCATGCTTTACATTCATTGCAATGACAAGAGAAACTAGAAGAGTAACATTTGATGACACACTTTGATTGTTGGCTTGACAAAGCCAGGTCTGAAAGTTTAAAATAACTTTGAAAAAGTTTTAATCTGAGAAAGTAAAAAAAGAAAGTTATTAGCATGTTTTAGCATGTTGCTAACATGAATTAGCATGTTGCTAGCATGATTAGCATGTTACTAGCATGATTTAACAAGTAGCTAACATGAAATAACGCATTGCTAGCATGAATTAGCACAATGCTAGCATAAATTAAAACTTCACTATTAAACTTTTGGAACATCGCTGGTTTATTACCATGTTGCTAGAATGTTATATCACGTTGATTGCATGAAATAGGATGTTGTTATGATTTAACATGTTGCTCACATGTTTTATCACATTGCAAACGTGAATTAACACGTTACTAGCATGATTTAGCATGTTTGAACACATTGCCAACATGGATTAACATGTTACTAGCATCTTTAACATGTTGTTAACATGATTTATCACATTGCTAACACGAACTAGCATGCAGCTAGCATGTTTTATCACATTGTTAACCTGATTGCTAACATGCATATTTCAAAATTTGCATGTTTCTAACATGTTTAAGCATGTTGCTAACATTACTTAGCATTTTGCTAGCATATTTTAACATGTCGCTTGGATGTATTAGCATATTGCAAACATTAATTAACATTTTGCTAACATGATTTAACATGTTGTTAACATGAATTAGCACATTGCTAGCATGAATTAGCACATTGCTAAAATGAATTAGCGCATTGCTAGAATAAATTAGCATTTTGCTAACATGAATTAACACGTCGCTAGCTTGTTTTAGCACATTGTTGGCATGATTAACATGTTGTTTGATGAATGAATAGCCATTGAATAAGCATAAATAATCATTTTGCTAAAATGTTTTAACACATTGCTAACATGAATTAACAGGTTTTAACACATTGCTAACATAAATTACCATGTTGACTTAAATTAACATGTTTTAGCATAATATTAGCATGTTTCTAGCATGAATTAACATGTTTGAACACATTGCCAACATGGATTAGCATGTTGCTAGCATGTTTTAGCATATTTTGCTAACATGATTTATCACATTGCTATCATGAATTAGCATGTCACTAGCATGTTTTAAGCTAGTTGTTAGGTATTGATAGTGATAGGTACGTAGTAGGTGAAGCGAGTTATCGTAATGATGATGTAGAGACTCACATATACAGATAGGGATGTTTGCAGATCACTGATTGTTATTCTGATGTTAACATGAATTAGCATGTTGTTAACATGTTTTAGCATTTTGTTAGCATGAATTAACATGTTTCTAACATGAATTAGCATTTTGCTAACAAGATTTAGCATTATGGTAGCATGTTTTAACATGTTTTAACATGTTTTTAACAAGATTTATCACATTGCTATCATGAATTAGCATTTTGCTATAGATAATAATGATGTAGAGACTCACATATACAGATAGGGATGTTTGCAGATCACTGATTGTTGTTCTGATGTTAACATGAATTAGCATGTTGTAGCATTTTGTTAGCATGCATTAACATGTTTTTAACATGAATTAGCATTTTGCTAGCATGATTTAGCATTATGATAGCATGTTTTAACATATTTTAGCATGTTATTAACAAGATTTATCACATTGCTATCATGAATTAGCATTTTGCTAGATAATAATGATGATGTAGAGACTCACATATACAGATAGGGATGTTTGCAGACCACTGATTGTTGTTCTGACAGGAAATCATCCGTTCTCCGATGAGCTCGAACCCGAACTGGCACTCGAAGCGCAGAACGTCCCCGTTGGAGAAGCCGGCGCCCTCGCGGAGTCCGTACAGAGGGATCCCGGGATCCCCGCAACTTTCCTTGTCGATTTCTGTCGGGAGGCGAGAGAAACCACAGTGAAGCTTCTGATGCGGTGGAGTGGTTTATGAGAGAACAGACTCACCTTTATAGTTGATCTTAAAGCCGATAGAGCCCACGCTTTCATCCGACTGCAGATGAAGCCACATCTGATGGGTCATGCTGACGATGAGGTCCGGGACGAAGCTGCCAGTTAACCTGCCAGTGCAGAATAACAGTCTTAGAGTTGGGAATCATAAAACGATTCAATGGAATCGAATACTTGAGGTCAGGAATCGGATACTTGGTATAAAATAAAAATTTCGCTTCCTCTTATCGATTCCTTTTTGAGTATTTCAATAGGACTTTAAACTATTCAGAAAACTGTTTTCTGTGCTACACGTGTATCAGTATATTGGACCCGTGCAGCTCTTAAAGTGACAGCACTAATATTCCTGCTGCCGTCTCTATAATAACTCTAATCAAACAACAAAAGACAAGGAGAAAACTCACTCGTTCTTGACTGAATCACTTTTGTAACTATTTGTAATGTATATTTTATTTATAAAGTGCAGTGTTATTTTACATTTGATTTCAGTTTCTGAACACCTGAAAATCTTAATACCGTTTATTTCAATCGCATCTTTGTTCTGTTGTATCTATTTGTTGCGATTGCTAATTTTTTATTTGTTTTGTTTTTTTATAACTGAGTGTTTACTTGTCTTTAATAATGCTTGAAGCTTATATTAGTTTGGCTAGTTGTTTTTCTATGGTGTTTTTAAACCACAGGCAAACGCTCCTTGCGTTAGTGTTCTTTAACCTGTTGATTTGTGTTCAGCTAAAATTAAATGTTTTGTAATAAGACTAAATGTGAATGATATCTAAGATTTTTTTTTACCTTATTGGAATCGAAATTAGGTATCGATAAGCAGAATCGAAATCAGAATCGGAATCGTTAAAATTCAAACGATACCCAACACTAGTTGCATTCTTGTTGGTTTGTTTATGCCGATACGCTGAGGATTGAAGCGCCTTGTGGTTGTTGATCAAGTGATAGCAGATATTAAGCAGACAGCTACTGATACTCGAATGACTGATAAAAAAGTGGGTAACACTTTACTTGAATGGGTGTCCATAAGACTGACATGACACCTTCATAATCATATATGAAGGAGGGTTTATGCATGTTTATGACAACTGTCATTAAGTGTCATTTGCTCAATTATGACATTTTTAATGCAAATATGACATTGTTTGAGATGTGTTTGTTATGACACCTTGACATAAACCAATACATCATAACCTGTCAGTGTCTTTGTCACGACAACTTGACATTACTAAGACAACACAACCTGTCATAAACATGACATAGCAGATTAATGATCAAACTTAAGAAAGCACTTAGCTTTATGGGTTAACATTACATTAAACTGTCATGTGGTTGGTTTTGACATTGGCTGTCATGAGGCATTATAACTGTGTCATGAATATTTTTCTTGACTTCAACTACAGTGGTACACATTTCATTTGTCATTAAAATGTTATAAAGGTCTCATGACAGCCAATGTCAAAACCAACCACATGACAGTTTAATGTAATGTTAACCATAAAGCTCAGTGCTTTCTTAAGTTTGATCATTAATCTGCTATGTAATGTTTATGACATAATTAAGACAGTCATGACAAAGACACTGACAGGTTATGATGTATTGGTTTATGTCAAGGTGTCATAACAAAGACATCTCAAACAATGTCATATTTGCATTCAAAATGTTATAATTGAGCGAGTGACACTTAATGACAGTCGTCATAAACATGAATAAACCCTCCTTCATATTAATGACGTGTCATGTCATGATTATGAATGTGTCGTGTCAGTCTTATGCACACCCCTTCAAGTAAAGTGTTACTGGAAATTGTATTGTTTAATGGTTGCTCTTTCATAACTCAGGAGACAGATAACAGTTATATTAGTCTTTTCTTCTCTATTGTGAAGTATATCCGAGTGAAACGGCTTACTGTATTCATACACAATGCTATATATTTGGTAGTGCAAGGAGCACTACAGTTCAAACGTTTGGAGTCGGTATTATTTTTTTATATTTCAGGAAAAAAAAATCACTTTTTATGATTGAGTTTGTGCTTCAAATTCATGAAATTAATGTCCGACATCTGAAGTGTCTGTAATTGTTTGTATCAGGAGTGTTTTCAATTTATACGTTACATACTACTTTAATTAAATGTTTCTTAAAATAATAACAGAAATAACTCTGAGTTAAACAAATAATATTTTTTTTTTTAAAACCATTGCAATATACACACTATTCAAAAGTTGGTAATATTTTTAAAATGTTTTTGAAAAAAAGGTTATTCTGCTCACCAAAGCTGCGTTTATTTGATCAAAAATACAGTAAAAATAGCGAAATATTATTCCAATGTAAAACCGCTGTTTTCTATGTGTAATAGCAGCCGTTTCAGCTCCTGTCGCTTTAAATGGGAAAGGAGGTTATTCCTCCATATTGCACATTGCACTTCCTCCCATTCAAAGTAATATGAGTGCACTTTGTGTATATCACTTTGTATATCTAAAGTCTTTGATAAAGCATGATCATAAAAGTAGCAAACCCGTTTGACCGGCATAACCCCTGAGAAAGGCCTTGATTGAGCCTTCGGTGTGTGTGAGTGCTCCGGCGAGAGGCTTTTGTCCTTGAGGAACGCTCGATGGATCCCAGCTGGACACGCGCCAGGCAAATGCGCCAGAAACCAGCGCAGACCATCACCAAAGACACCCGGAGACTCACGCATGACTGGGAGAAGAGCTGGACGGGAAACCGGTTCGTGAGG
Organism: Rhinichthys klamathensis goyatoka; assembly: GCF_029890125.1. Classification (NCBI taxonomy): domain Eukaryota; kingdom Metazoa; phylum Chordata; class Actinopteri; order Cypriniformes; family Leuciscidae; genus Rhinichthys; species Rhinichthys klamathensis. The sequence continues at coordinate 384,317 of NW_026606812.1, forward strand.
AGGAAAATATAGCCGGAGGATCTGAGCCTGTGTGTGTTTTTACGGTTTCGTGGCTTTCAAGCTGTTGAAATGAACGGATAGCTTCTGCAAAGCTGAACCAAATGCAAGATAAAACACTCGTAGAGTCTATTAAACTTGGACGTTTTAAATGTAATCATTCAAATATTATGCAGACATGTCCAGACACAGCATGTTACAACGTGTCTCTAACTTAGCATTTCATTTCCCTTCGTCTGTCTGAAATAAAATAAATTTATTCACAAATATCATGTGTGGGTTGTCTGATAGGAATTTTATTTGTTATATATATTTTAATAACGCATATGCATAGTAAATTGTCGGGCAAAACTACATTATGACTTGATGGTGCAGGAAAACCAAGTGGGAAAGAAAAATAAAAATTAAGAAAAGTGACTAAAATAAAATATTCTAGCTGCAAGTCAATGGTCAATGCTAATTACTCAACACTTGAGTAATCATCTTGACTTGTTTTCCAGTTAAAATGTCGAAAAATCCTTAAAGGAAGATCAATTTACTCGAAAAACAAGATTGCATAAGATATTAAAGGCCTTGAATTCAGTTTATATTTCTTACTCCGTTGGCGAATAATTCTTGTTTTTAAGCATGGATTTAATGAAACTTGCTAATAGGGAATATATAGACACACACACACATATATACACACACACACACATATATACACACACACACATATATATATATATATATATATTATATACACACACATACACACACATATATACACACACACACACACACACACACACACACACACACACACACACACATATATAAATATATATACACATATTAACTTCAAGGCCTTAATTTCATATATCTTAATAGCTTTCCCATAGTTTAAGCATGTCGTGTTTCTCAAGTAAATACATCTTGATTTAAGGATGTTTGGATATTTTGATGTTTTTGCCAAGCAATCCACAGCAAAATGTGAATTTCTTTCTTGGTATTTCTGTCTCGTTTTCCATTACAAACATCGAAACATTCTCGAATCAAGATACATTTACTGGAAAAGCAAAAAGACACAAGATATAAAGTCTTGTTTACTGAAAAATGCATCAAAATGAAGTGAGTTTGTGTTTAAAACAAGAACAAATAAAAATGTTTTCGCTTTGAATCAACTTTAAAGTAACAGATATTTGTTCTTGTTTTAAGCAGAAACTCGCTTCATTTTGATGCATTCTTCAGTGAACAAAGACTTCAGTCGTCTTGCGTCTCCAGTAAATGTATCTTGATTTAAGAGTGTTTAACAGGAGTTTGCACTCCTCATAACACACGACTGGAGTAAAGCACTGAATCTTACACTTGTATGATTGTTTTGGAGTCTCCGACCTCTCCACCGTCTCCGACAGTCAGCGTATCGTATCCCAGCTCCAGGTCGAACTCTTCGAAGTTGATCTGAATAACCTGCGGCGGGAAGAAAACCACTGAATTACTAGTACAACTCTTTATTTTTATTTATTAAAGCAGAACATAAGACAAACAAACAGTTAGACGATATCATCCATACAAAACACAAAAAACAGAAAGTATGATGTATTATACGTGTAATTGTGTGAAAGTGTGTGTGTAAAATTGATTTATTTCTTTATTTTGAACATGTAAATACAATAAAAAAAATTAATCAGATAAAGAAAAAAAATAATGGTAAAAAAACTAAATAAAACTCCATACTTTCCAGTACTTAAAAAAACAACTCGATTTACATGTACAAAAAGGAGTAGGAAAATTGTGTTGAGTATGTGTATATCTCTATTATAAGTCTCCTAATATATATATGTAGAACAATGCTCATTATATATAGAATATATAGAATATATATATATATATATATATATATATATATATATATATATATAAGTATTTACAGTAATTAAACAATATATATATATATATATATGTAAAGGAAGAACAGGAAATTAAGAGATGATGAATTGAGAGATGAGGTTGTTGAGAGAGGATGAAAAAAAAGAACTATATATATATACACAATATATATAAGAACTATACTATATATATATATATATATATATATATATATATATATATATATATATGTGTACATAAATTGAAAAATAACAATATATATATATATATATATATATATATATATATATATATAAAACAAAAACTCTGAAAAAAAACCCATCATTAAATATAAATGATAAACACTGTTCTGAAAAAGTTACTGAAAAAGTAACTGTAAAGTCAAAAGTAATGCGTTACTTTATTTACTTGGGAAAAAGTAATCTGATTACATAACTTGCTTTTCACCATGCCTTTTTCATTTAGCTCTGCTACTTTTTAAAATGTTTGTAATATAATAATAATAATAATTGGGAAACTTTTAACCACTGTTGCATGGGAAAAGTTACTTTAATGCGTTTTAATATTGTGATACTCCTTATAAAAGTATCAAATTGCATTGTTTAGTTACTTTTTATGGAAAGTAATGCGCTAATGTAACAATTGAGGACCACTGGACGCAAGTAGTAGTGAGAACTCAAATGCAATTTATTCTAAAATGTGATCAAACATAAAACAAAGGCATGACGAGGTATGGAACTCAAAACAAGAACATAAACTTACACGACATTACAGGAAACATTCAATACTCGACCAAGGACAAACATGAGGGCTCAAATACACAGACTAATGACAAAACAAAGGACACCTGTGAACAATGATCAGACGATTAACCAATGACACGACACGTGGCAGGATCACATGACTAACAGGGAATCACATGACAAGACACAGAAACAAAACCCAAAACGTGACAGCTACATTTCTTTTGCGTTTTTATCAATTTTAAGGAAAATCTGAATCATTTGAAAAAGTAACTGTAAATTCAAAAGTAATGCGTTACTTTAGTTACTTGGAAAAAATATTATAAACAAATATTTACATCAACAAACCATTATAATATGCACAATATTCAAACGTTTAGAGTTAATGCGATTTCATAAATCTTAGAAGTTTCTTCTGCTCAGCAAGGCTGCATTTATTTGATTAAAAATATAGTAAAAATTCTGAAATATTATTACAATGTAAATCAGCTGTTTTCTATGTGAATATACAGTAAAGTGTAATTTATTCCTATGATCAAAGCTGAATTTTCAGCATCATTACTCCAGTCTTCAGT